>NC_140478.1:24854709-25129709 GCF_051167445.1 Perissodus microlepis
CAGAGCAGCAGAGCATCCTTCTGAAAAGTCAAGCTTCTGATTTCATTATTAAACTGTCTTAATTACAGATGCGGCACCTGACAAGGCAAATCGGACGATCTAATGTTATTTAACTCCCTGACTATGTCCCCATTTGTCTGTAGTGTAGGAGACCGACTCTTTATCCATGTTATTAGTGCGAATTGACTCAGGGTAATGGCATTCATTAACGGGCGATTGAAGGCCTGTTTTGTGTGTAATAAAGCTTCTATGGCCTCAGCATTTGAAAGCAGGAAGATGCTCGTGTTAATGCACATACACAGGATGTTGGAGTCATTGGAAAGAACTTACATGTTGAAATATTTACATCCTTCACACTGAAACAGCAAGTGGCATGGTGAAGGATATGCTGTAAGGCTATGCATTATTGAGGACTGTGTGTGCTTTTACAGGAATCCCAAAGCGGGGAAGAGTTCAGCTTTTAACAACCATGACCTAAGAGGTCAAAGGTCACTGGGACTTCATTCCTCTGGCCCTGCTGCACACAACAGTGTCTGTGTTTCGTAACACAATGGACTTCTTTGGAAGGGTGGAGTGTCTGAAAAACATGGAGAAAGTTGCTTCATGAGGAGGAGGAGGAGTGCTGAATGTGCCTGCTTTTACAGTTTTTCTCAATTGCTTTGATGCAATTCTCACAGCAGGAATGTTATTCTGTTCTCAAAACAGCTAGGGCATTTTTCACTATACAGACTCGCCTGTGCAAAAGACACTAAAACAATCAAAAATGTTTTTTTTCCACTCACTGCAACTTTGTGATGTGATGGATTTATTTGAGACTTTACAAAAGCTGAAATGGTGAAAAGCAATATGATACTTTTGAAACTGTACAGTATGTGTCAGAAACAAGCAAAGAACATGTATACAATCTGAGAACATAGCACCAATGACTGTATACTCTGGTCACTTTATTAGGTGCACTGTTCAACTGCTTATTAATCCAAATATCTGATCAGCCTTTCACATGTCAGCAACTCAAAGCGTCTAGAATTATTAGTAGTGAAGATGCTGCTATCCTTCTGTCACAAATCACTCCGGACAACAAATATATCAGAAAAAAAGTCCAAAAGAATATAAAATTAGAACCTTGCACTAAGTACTGTGTGGTAGAGTACAGTCACACTACATAAAAGTGCTTGTGTGTAATTAGCAGTGCATCTGTGATACCAGGCCAAGAGCATCTCTTTCTATTTACTTCAAATAAAGGGAAATTTCTCTACTACAACTGTGAGTGTGTGGCTGGCTTTACTCCTTCAATGCTCGATAGTATTAGGAAAAGTGGGAGATGTGTAGTTCTGACTGATTTGATTAGTTTACTTTGCATCTAACGACCAAAGTTAAATGATTTGGTGGATGTTTCACAACCTTCAAACCCGCAGCAGTAACTCACTTGAGGCCAGTGACTCCTTCTACCAACACACAACCTTCCTGTGCCCACGATCACGTGTGCACACAGAGTCAGGAGTTAGTGACAAAGTGCTGTTTACAGTTGTATGCTACCAGCTCTATCCTAGCCTCTCTCAAAGACGTTTAGTGTTTGCCCCCATTTCCAAGAATCAATTAAAGCATTTACGTATTTACTTAAATATTCGAGTAAGTAAGTAAGTAAGTCACCAGATCTCAGTTCAGTGGAGCATCCTTGAGATCTGCTAAGTAAGAAGTATTTATTTAAAAAGGCCTTATCTTATAATCTGGCAGCCATAGCGGGTCTGCCATATGTTCCCAGATGTCCTACCACCCACTTCCTTAATGTCTTAATGGGCATTTTCATGATTAATCATTATATTTGATAAATATTACAGTTTTTAAATTTGTCCCATAGTCAGATTGTACATTACTGTTTTTATCATAGATTTTTAATTGATATGCATGTGACCATCATCTCTGTGTTTTCTAAACTGATCATGTAAAATCTTAATATGCAAACTTCATTAAAAAACACCTATAGACCAGTTCTGAAACCAATTTAGTGGAGTGTAAGTAGAATATTTTCCTTTGGCTGTCATTCATTTTTTTGAACATTTTTTTTCTTTTAGCAAATGTATTTATTTATTTGTGTATGCATATGTTAAACCAGGGATCCCTGAAACTTGACCCCTACAGATACAGTAGTTTAAATCTGTTTCCTAGGTGTATCATAACCCCAGACCGTGTCATGATGTGTTTACTGTTTACTGTCAAGTTCGGGTCCATTAGAAGAGTTCATGCTAATCAGTGCGATGCTGCTGAAATGATTAAACATTTCTGTCTTTCAATTCTGGGATCAGAATGGCTCATGCATCAGGGTAAAGGGCTTACTTAATTGTTCCTTGAAACTGAATGGGATGTAAGTCATAGGCATGGCTATCATAAACAAACATAACATCTACAGGAGATTTTGAACCCCCGCCACGAAGCTCCCGGTGCACATTTCCCCTATTTATTATATAAATGTTTTCTAGGGATCACGTTTTATTTTTTTACTTTTAATATATTTTTATTCACTTATTCTTTATTTCTGTGATTTATTAGGATTCATTTTGAACAGGTCCTCAGTCGAGCGCAGGAAGAATCTACATTAAAGCTTATCACTGTATATTTATATCTTTTTAAAAAAAATAAATAAATAAATAAAAATAACAGTTGACCCAGATGCGTACTTAATTTGGAAATAACACATAGAAGTGAATTTTTCTGTAAACAGAGTCTTATTCTCATTTTGATATTCCGCTTTGATGTTTGCGTTTATATCACTCCAGCCACGGTTGGGACCCAGCAGCAATTATGAAAGTAATTTCTAGAACCCATCTCCTATATTTAACACCACAAGTGCCTCTTTCTACTCTTACTGCTGAACATGAGCTGCTCAGCATAATCAGAGCAACCACAATCTAAAGATGGATCATGTGGCAAATAGCATGCTGAATTATAGACTTCCTGTTCAGAGTTTATCAGGTGCCTAATGCACATCCAATCTTTAATCATTTAAAGTACAAACAATTGTGTACACCCATTCCCCACACAAAAAAATAGATCTCACTTAAGTTCAGCATCATCCTGTAACATAATAATCTTGTTGAGAGCTTCATATTCTCCAATATAACCCAACCAATCATCTGCACTCCATTAAGTGTAATGTAATTGTAACTGGGAGCTGAGTGTGTTATTTAAAAGTTTCCTGCTGAGCATACAAAATGCACACTGGCCCCAGTACTGGTTTCTATTGCAAAGATGTTCAGTTGTTGACGACTGAGTTAAAAGTAAAACAAAGAATTTCATAATGAAAGCAGAAAACTGATGAAAGGATTTTAATACTTGACCAACAAAGGAATCCCCTTTTCTATATTTCATTATATATTAACATAATAAAATTATTTTAACTCACAACATTAGATTTGTACTCTGGAAAAGAAGGCCTCCAAACTGCTGCTGAACAATTTTACTTGTCCTGTGATTTAAGGTGGCACAACTTTATGTGCTTTTTATATCAATAAAGCAAAGCTGTATTCATCGCACACTCAAAAAGTTGGGACTATCTCAAATTACCCAGTGGGATTTGGACAGAGCTGGCATTTGTTTCATATTCCTACAAATATACAACATGAAAACACAAAATAGATTATCTTACAACTGTCCTTAAATGAAAGATCTTGTGATTTTCCTTATTTTCTGCTAGAACGGACACATTTTTTAACAGTGCAACTCCAAATTATGCCTGTGACCACAAAGCTGTTTCACCAGGCTGCTTTGAACGCTGTTTCAGACAGTTTTCTTTCTACTCTTGCGTCTGTTTATCGTCCCTTCAAGAACATTTTCTTCACGCAGTCATTGCAGGCACACGAGCCCCGCCCACCTGCTGTTCAAATCATTTCTTTAAAACAAGCAAACAATCAGAAGAAAGCTGGCTTGAAGGCAGCCAATGATGGGGGTTTGCACAAAGGCTCAGTATAACATGAAAATAATAAGATAATTATGAACTATTTACACATGGAAAGCTCCTCTACTGGCATCCAAGAACTAAAATATGGAGCTGAAAAGAGCGGAATAAGTCTCCTTTAATGGTCCCTCAGCTCCATTAAGCTCTTGTGGTACTGTGCTTGCTGGGACAATTGAAAAGAGAACAGCCTTTATTATTATTATTATTATTATTATTGTTGTTGTTGTTGTTGTTATTTAAAAATGACAAGTCCAAATATATACGCTATGAGATAGGAGCGTGTTAGTCTGCCCAAAGACGCTTTTCAAAATTTCAAAATAAAACAAAAAAGCTCGACATTTTTTTTCTTTACACTTTACACGAAATGTGCGTTAAAAACAAATTCAAAACATGAAAGTATAGCATTTTGAATTTAATTAAAATAATTTTAATTATTATACATACTAATTTGATTGGCTCCAGTTAAGAAAAGTGAAACTGTCTCAAATCAAAAGTATGATTAACTGAACGATGGTTGCAAGCATGCTTTCTGAAACCCCAAATAAGAGACAGATGTCTTGACAGAAAAACTGTGAATACACATGTGTGCAAAAAACTACACAGCCAAGAAAAGTACGAAAGAAAACCTACGCTTCCATTCATGCTGGTAAGATGTTTTTGAAATTAAGCTGTAATGATATGTCCCACATTGGGTCTGTATGAAATGTTGCCTTAGTTTCCTGTTCTTAGCTGACAGGTGGGGCTGTAGCCCGTCTGCTTCGAGGTCAGATCTGTTGAACTTTCAGAGATACTTTTCTGTTTGTAACGAGTGGTTAATGAGCTACTGATGTCTTCCTATCAGCTTGAAGTCCTCTGACATCAACAAGGTGTTTTCACCCAGAGAGCTGCTACTCTGGATATTTTCTTATTTCAGACCATTCACTGTAGGTGAATGTGCTGGTGGTGCGGAAAAATTC
Organism: Perissodus microlepis; assembly: GCF_051167445.1. Classification (NCBI taxonomy): domain Eukaryota; kingdom Metazoa; phylum Chordata; class Actinopteri; order Cichliformes; family Cichlidae; genus Perissodus; species Perissodus microlepis. The sequence continues at coordinate 24,859,618 of NC_140478.1, forward strand.
CCAGTACATCAACAAAGTCTGAAATACTCACATCATCCCGTCTGACATCATCATATTTCTTCCTTATTCTGATGCTCAGTTTGAATTTCAGCAGACTGTCTTGACCATGACTACATGACTAAATGCTTTGAGTTGCTGCCGATGCAAAAGGCTGATTAGATATTTGGATTACTCTGATAATCAGTGGAACAGGCGTACCTAATAAAGTGGTTGTTGAATGTATGTAGCATGACATTACTGGACTCTACAGTAGTCGGTGCTATGTTCTCAGATTGCATATTTCCTTTGTTTTCTTCTTCTATTTTTGTTTTTTCTCAATTTCAACAATTTTATAATGCTTCAAAAAAAAATCCTTCACATTTCATTTTACAATACTGACATTTTTACTGCAGTCTTTCCTAAAGTCAGTAAAGTTTTGAGAAACAAAATTGATGACTCAGTCGTGAATGGTTTTGTGTGATTTACTGACGGTTCATATTTTGACAAATGCGAAAAAGGTTTTGATTGTTTTGGTGTCTTTTACACAGGTGAGTCTGTGTTATGAAAAATGTCTTAACTGTTTTTTAGAATTTCAAATAAAGTGGTGAGAATGATTTTTCTGCTGTGAGCCAAATCGATTGAGGAAAAACTTTAATGTAGAGAAACATTTAACTGATCAAAAGCCTCCTTAATGACTCGTGTCTGGTTATCTGTAATTGAACCAAATTTAATAGTTGATCATAATCAGCTAAAATAAGCTAATGTGCTTTTATCTTACTTTGTGTTTTTCGACATGCGAGCTTAGAAGAAAAAAACTTTAAATAAAAATTAAATTTAAGACACTGACATACAACTTTACATGTTTTTGTACTTCCTACGAGACTACTGTTATAAGAGGGCTGATTGTTGTTTTTATGTCTTTAAGTTATATTCACAAACAGCTTTTTTTACTTCTCTCTAAATTAGACTGTATGTGTTGGTGTGACAGAGTAACTGTCTATCCAGGCTGTATCATTCATCAATGTTAGCTTTAGCAAACTCCAGCCATAGAAATGTTTAATAGTCATGACTGGCATTTACACTAAGGTCTATAATTTGTTGGAGAGCAACAGAGTTTTTGTAGGCTTTGTAGTTTTTCCTCTCTACACCGCCGCAAACAGACAAAATGTGATTGAAGTAGTCTCCATCGTCAGAGGCTGTGTGAAAATGCATAAGAATGGTTGACATTTGCAAGAGCAAAAAACATGGATTACTGTTGGTTATTCATCCAAAGATAGGTAGCCTGTTGCACAATTACTGCTGAGTGTTCTGACTTCATTTCATTGCATAGCTAGTTCCTTCTGATAGCATGTTTTCCACCAGATAACCAGTGACAAACTCGTCAGTTTCCCTTGAAAGGACACATTAGTCAAACTACAAGCAAGTCATCCACAGGAATGCTGGCGAGCACCCAGGAGGACCAGAAACAAGGGAAAACACATAAGCACTTTCTCATTTCCCAGATTGCTCATTCTCAGTTTTTAATCGTTCATCTTGATTTGCAGACTCATTTTAAAGTGATGCCAGTTAAATATGTTTGTTATGGCATAATGTTTTTCATTATAACTGTATTTTAGGATCTCAGGTGGGACTGTTGTTACCTCGGTACAGAGGCCCCCGTTTACATTAAAGCCGTGTCATTAGCTTTCCTGTCTAATCAAGGGTGAAATATTCAGATTAATCTTCTTCCCAAAGCTTCTCCTGCAACCTTGTCATAAGCACTCCTATTAGCCAACCACATGAAAGCACTTTGGTTCATTATTGCGTCTCTCTAATCTGAAATCCTTCATATTATTGAGGAGAGGATGCCGATGCTTGCAGAAGTTGCAGAGATCAGTGAAAATCAGCTCAACAGTTATAAATGCAATAAATGAACACGAATCAACTATTGAATGTAAATTTTACCATTAATTTAAATTTAGTCTAACCCGCATTTATCGTATCCTCACAACTCTACTCACAAACCCCTGTCAGGTCTCCCAAGAAGGGGGAACAATGTCTTTCCTGCAGGTTGAGGCCTCTAGTTTGTCACTTGGATCTGGATCTAAGAGCAGAGGCCTTCAAGTACCTCAGCAAAAAGGTATTTCTCTTCTTCAGGCTGGGGGCAGTCTTTGGGCCACTCTCCTTAGAGCGCAGGGGACGTTAAGGCCTGCCTCTGCAGTTATAGGTGCAAGGTCAAGATGAGGGAGTCTTTGATCGTCCTTGTTTGTATTCCTTGAATCCATCAGCAAGGTGTTCATGCACTTAGACACTACTTTACTGTCCTCATCTGCACCTTGGCTCGGCTCATAATTGGACTGCCAGTCAAAGCGGGAAGCATGACAGTGAGTGAGAAATGCATGATTATATACTCCATTGTTACCATGGTGAAGTCATACGGGCCTGTTGAGTTACTTTATTTGCTGCGGCATGAAATCAGTGACCAGCACTGCTTACATAGAGAAGCATTTAAACAGGAAAAAAGCTCAAGAACACATAGAAAAACAAGTTTCACATTTACTTGATGCATTACATAAGCATTCTTTAAAAATTAAAAAGTGCAACACAACTCTTTGACAAAGTACATTAATATGATGTGAGGATGATACCATCATTGTTTGTTTTTCCAGCAAATGCTTGGCATTGTGTGACCATTAAGGAGGTGTAAGGTTGGAGACCTCAGGAGATGTTTTCAGGGGGGAAGGAATGTAATGACTCGGATGTTTGTCTAAGTTTGTGTGTCTGTGTGTGTCACACGTACGAAAATGTCCTTTAGGATGTTCTGAAGAACTGTGGCAACAACACAGCAGACTCCGTCCTGTTCTTGAGTCGATCGTTCTGGCACCAGATTACAAAGAAGAAGTTTTCTTAGTTTTTTTTGGGTCTTGAAATTAAACCACAGTCTTCTTATTAAACTGTCTTGCTGCAGTCTTCAGTAAGATAGTTGCTGACCTCCCAAATTCCAAAAAAATTCAACTTTGACAGATTGCTCTCTACACGGAGGCCTTTGTGGAGTTTTTCAGTTTTATGGTCAACACTTGAGGTTATCTTTAGGCCAGTTTTGTGGAATGTTAGTTTGTAAGACGAAGATGTTTTGGCTTTTTTTAAATATTACCTTATGCCAGAGTGTAACTATGTTATATGTGTGCTACACAAATATAATTAGTCCAGCATCAAACCTGTGACCTGACTGGCTTTATGTGGCTGTCGGGCTCATTCGAGTGTACAGAAGCGAGGGTCTGTGATGTTTTTTGATATGATGCGCCACCACGTGGAGAAAGTAGCAGCTCATAAGGACTCATCTCTGCAACAGCAGGAAAACAAAGCAGAGAGTCTCTCAGTGTCATCACTGGGGAGCTCACAGAAGTCATCATGAGCTGGAACACAGCCCTGTATGTCATTAAAATTCATTTGATGAAACCTAATAAATATCTTTACACGCAAAAACCTGGCAGCACAATACAAATATTGTGCATAATTATCAGCTATTGCAAACTGTTTCAGTTTCTCTCCATGAGTGAGAAGCAGTGGAACTGATGTCAAATTTTTGTTAAAATTAAGTTACTTTAAGGAGTCCGTTTGAAAGGTATTCTAATTACAGGTGAAACTGATGAAATGTGAATGCAAATTGTAAAGTCTTTCAGTAATTTTGACTTCTGTGTATGCACAATAATTCTACATTTTCAGTTCACTGTGATTTGTCTGTGGGCTGAAAATAAAGACCACGCTGATTTACGCTGGAAAAAACAAACATTTTAGGGTTCAATTTAACAACAAGCAGCAAACAATGAAATCCAAACAGGGCTTTTAATTTAGATTGTTTTTGATAAGACTGAATAGAATATCTCACCATGCTGTACAGGAATGTAAATAAATAAATAAGGAAAGTAGAGTTTCGAGTCCACTCACCTACACGCTTCAATTCAGTGCAATTCCAAATTATAACAACAGTTGCCTCAAGATGCTTTCTATTATAAGGTCAAGATCCTACAATAATAAGAAGAAAGCAGAAAAAACTCCAACAATCATATGACCACCCTATGAGCAAGCAAATTGGCGACAGTGGGAAGAAAACAACCCTCCCCTTTAACAGGAAGAAACTTCCAGCAGAGCCAGGCTCAGGGAGTGGCACCTGCACCTTGCAGTTCTTTAGCAGATCCCAGTTATCCCAGCTTCAATAGGGCCAGTGGACTAACAGAGACCCACTCATACTCACGTTCACAATATGAGCAATTTAGAACCACGGACAGTCTTTGGACTGTTCTCTTTCACGATTGTTGTTTTTATGACACTTCTTGTTGCTTCAGCTGCAGAGCTCCACGTGGGCTCTTAGTGTTGAGCTAAGGACTAACGTTCCTCAGGAAAGCAGACAGTTCTGTGGTGAATTTCTATAAATGATCACGTTCGTCACACGCACGCACACTTTTTTTTAAAAAATTTTTCCGTTGTTGTTGTTTGGTGAGGAGGACAGTCGGAACGGACGACCTCGTGGCGCAACGGTAGCGCGTCTGACTCCAGATCAGAAGGTTGCGTGTTCAAATCACGTCGGGGTCAATCCTTTATTCTTGTCACGCAGACTAAAGGAGAGCTCGTCCCAAATTACAACAGCGAAGATCTGACGTCAAATTCAACATGAAGATCATCAAGATTGTGGTTTCCATACCGGCTCTGTGACCGGTTAATAATCGCCGCCGGTGCTGCTGATCAGCAGCGTGTCGGTGTAATTTGTCCTTCTTCTTCTGGTTTTTGCGTTGCTTATGAAATGTTATGTAGTGGTTGCGTTTTTCACCCACTACCCACTGAAATTCTGTAACTTTTGGCAACTTTGTCATTACAGCATTTAAGAATATATATAAACTGGAGCTGGCAACTTTTTTCCGTTTTCCCCCATTATTATTATTTTTTATTATTACTCAAGAAACATTTAATTAACAGTACTGGTAATTACCAAAGTCATTGTTTTTGTTTCTGTCGTGGTTAATCCACCAGTATGCGCTCTTTAACTAAAATTATAATTTTAAAGCTAAAATATTATTATTATTGTTGTTATGAAAAACAGAAAAAAGAGTAGAGCCCATTATTATTTTTTGATTAAGATTTCAAAATACACTACATGTTACATCCCTGAACAGAAAAAAAGATGCTTCAGTGGTTGAATGTTGTGCTTGATTAATTTCAGACTTCTCCAGAAGTCAAATTTGGGAATAAAAATGTGAATTCAGTTTATTATTTGCCTAATACACAATAACAACAATATAATTTGTTTTAGTTTTAAACAAGTAAAAGAATTAGAAATGTTTGTGCTTTCTTGTTTTACGACAGGTGTTCTACTAAATTTGTTGAACACTTTACAAATCCAAGCAATCCAGACACAAACAGACAAAAAAGAAGGGAAAAGCAAAACAATTCACACAAAAAACTGAAGACCAAAGAGCCCTGTACTCTTTATTTCACCTAAAATGGTTCAATAAAGTGACACTTTTAGCATTCATGTTGTTTCATACTTTCATACATTATGTTGTTGTCTAATGTTATGTCTATCTGGATAGACATAACATGGATAGATGGATGGATAGATAGATGCTGATTTTCTTTTTTTGTGTTTAATTTTGGTTCTTGCCGTTCTGACTTTATGTTAGAAAATAGCAGGGACACGTGGACACCGACCCTCGAGGGCTGGAGTCACTGGATCACGTAAGCCTGACTTAAGCCAATATAATTCTGAGTAACTTTCTAACATTTGACGGGCTTTTTAACTGTTTCGTACCGTGTTTAATGTATATTTTCAGTAAATTTCCTACAGGTATTCTGTCCTCATAAGTACATAAATGCTACACACGTTCATATGTAGTACAAATGACTCCAATGCAGGATGGGAATCATCAGCAGAGCAGCGTTTCACCTGACATTTTAAACAAAAAGCTGTAATCGTTTCTGCTGCATTCCTTAAAACAATCTGTGTTGATTTCATGGTGTCTGATCTTTGAGCAACAGATAAATAATCGCATTAAGACATTAAAACTTTAATGTGTTCTCAGGCAATAATGGAGCCATGTCAAAGTTCAGGCTTGGCTGCACGCACTGGCTGCATGTCAAGGCGAACATTTTGCCATTTTGTGGTCACACTTACTTATTTGAGTGGAATTTTTTTTCCCTTTGATGCTTCTCAGGCCCGTATAGTTACACAGAAGTCATTATACACAGTGAGGAGAGAAACTAGAATAGATCCATGGAGATTTGTCAAGAGCCACACAAACTGGCTGCAGGACTCCAGTGGTTTTGGGGGAAGGGAGCTTTTTCAGGAAGGGGGTAATTTTCTGGGGTTCAGTGGACAGATCAGGGTGTGGATCATCAGAAAGCCACTGGAGGAAGAAATTCTTGCAGATTCCAAACATGCATGAGAAAGAGGTTGTCTGTCAGAAGTAGAGAGATTTTATTTGAAAAAGGATTAAAAGAGGCTAAGAATTTGGCTACAGGCAAAACAAAAAGAAAGACAAAACGAACTTGCCATGCAGAATACCTGAACTTTAGAAGCAAGGTTAGTTATATTCTTAATGTAAAGCACCACCAAAAACAAAGCATCAGGAACAAGTCAGAGTGGGAGGTAAAGGAGGAAGACGCTTAAATTCAGAGATGAACTGGGATGGTGATGCATGGCACAGAAAGCGAGCAGATACCCAATGATTAAATAGAACCCATGAATCAATTTACCGTGAATGAAACAGATGACAGAGGAAAGACGGCAACAGCTCACAGAGAGAAGCAACAGGAAGTTGAGCTGAGCAAGTGACAGCAGAACAACGGGGAATCCACAAAAACAACAATAAAGTTAAAAGGCCCATGCCACAGACTGTGAAGTGAGGATGTTATGACACACAGCTGAACAATACAGCACGCAATCACCGATGAGAACAGACGATCAAAAGAGGCATTTAACAGGGTGTGACAAAGATGGGATGAGTAGTGTCACATTCAAGGTCTGCTGGGGTTTTGGTGCATATGCTAAATCCAAAAAAACAAAGAAAGCCTGATCATTGTCCGGTATTTTTTGGTACCTGGTACCACACAAAACAGGAACATCATCATGTAGAAGATCTCAGTGGATTCTTTTTTACTCATTTACTTTTTGTCTCTTTTTCACCCCCTTTTCCTTTTTGTTTTGGAAAGCACAGCCTGTCCTGTTATGATCAGACACAAATAAAATAAACAGATGAAGTAAATTTTTCAGCCCCATTATGTTCTAGTTCTGATACCTGCATGTAATATAATATTTGTCCATATCTTTCATTGTCTTTAACATAATTAGTTTATTAACTTTGCCTGTAACCCATATTAAACAGTTTATATCTTATTGTAAGTTAAAAAAAAAAAAAAGAGCACAGGGCTTACCCTGCTCCTTCTTCTGATCCTCTACATCAGGGGTGACAAATATAAGGCCCGGGGACCACAATGAGCACACCATAGATGACAATCTGGTCCACTGGGCAGCTCTGGAAAATACATTTTGGACTTTTATAGTTTTTTCTACTAATAAAGACATCAGATGACATTTTTTTGTTCTGTAAAAATTGCTTTGTTTTGTTTTTAAGTAGATTAAGTAGATCCACATTATTAAAACAAACAAAGAAAAGATTTCTGTTTTATAATTACAGGACAGTGTGGACAATGAGCTAGCAGAATCTTTCTGTTGTTTTGCACATTAATTTTTTACAATTTAAACCCAAAGAGCTGTGTCCACAGAATTCTCTAATTTACTCGTTTTCTTTATCATGTAGAAAAACTGAGACAAACTGTTGAATATGCACTTTTGTTTCTCATTTAAAGATACCTCAGAGATTAAATGTGTAGTTAAACTTCTTTACATGGACAGAAAGAGTAGTTTCACTGGTCTGGCACACCCAGCCATGTGGTCCAGCCTGGCTTCACATGAATGTCTGAGAGACCAGTGCTGTCTCCTTTTGTTTTTCTTCTGTCTCTCTGTAAGCGTCTGTCTCAGCAGTAACCAGAAGGCCCTCATGCAAAGGACCTACGCACAATAAATATGTTTAAAAAGAGATGAGACATAGTTTACTTTAACTCTGTGGAAGCAAAATGCTGATGGTCAGAATAATATGAGGAGATATTCTTTATACGTAGGAAATGAGAATTGAGTTTGTCAAATTATTACTTAACTAATTACCCATACTTGTGTACATGTATTGCATTTATCTGGCCATCAAATAAACATAAAACAGTTTAACAAAGGTGTGAAATACAGTTGCATCTATATTCCTAGAATTAATAAACACATATAAACCATTTGGGGGGGAAGCAGAAATCTAGGTGAACCAAAAGAAAAAGAACCATTTTCAGGCAGTTTCAGGTTTGTAGTGAGGCATAATTGAGAAACTGGAAACATGAAAGCCTTAGAGTTATTCCAACGCATGTCAAAACACTAAAACTTGACCATCTTCTGGAGCACAATGGATAACTACAGTCTTATTTTATTAAATGGCCTTCGGCATGTCTCAGTTTGGTAGTGAAATTGTTTCAGAAAAAAACCAATACAGACTGCAATTGAAATCCTTGCACGTATTTAAACCACGCTGTGTTTTCAGATTGCAGGTTGCCAAGCTAAATATCAGGTTTAGTGACTGCTTTGATATTTAGTTGGAAAGTTTCAAAGTATTTGGCTATGAATTTTAGCTCCCAAAAATTAGATGAACGTGTTCATGTTCATGTCCAAACTCCACATGTAGTCCAGAACTATCAGTGTGCTGCCATAGGCCACAAGGCAGCCGGTCTCCGGTCTAGCTTCAGGCACAGCAGGCAGGACCAGATGAGTAAGATGAACATTAGCCAACTGATGTATGTGACGCTCCAGGCCTGAAGAGATAGGAAATGTTAAAAATAAATAAATGCTGCAGCTCTGCTGGGGATGAGTGACTAATGAAGAATAAACATAAACAATAGCCTGGAAAATGTTTGGACAGCAGGAATAGCACAAGTAAAAAAATAAATAAAACAGTTATTTCCAAATTTTAGATTAAATTGATTTAAGACAGAATGGAAACAGACTGCCTTTTTTATATGCCAGTTTCTATCATTCAAGCCTACAACACATCCAAAGAAACAGATGAGATGTAGGGTTAGTAATGTGTAAATTTGAAGGCATAACACATCAACTTAATCGCATTAAAGTTGTCTGTATGTAAAAGAGCCGTTAAGTTCATTTTAAAGTAACTATTCAAACAATGCTGCTTTCTGGGTTTGAATGCAGTCTGGGGCCATTTCTGTGTGGAGTTTACATGCGAGAGAACACAGAGCTTGATCAAGGCAGTTTCAGCTACATGGCTGTAAACAGCCTCGCTCCTGACTCACAGCTCACGAATGACGGGATCAACAAAACCCTGCAACGCCAAGGGCTCTGCAGTGTTACACAATCGGTCTGGAAAACTACTTTATTGTTATTATAAGTTAATGGAGCTACTGAAAAGTAACTGGCGTATATTAACTTTAGTGTTACTTTAAATCTATGCATAAGGAAAGCCATCACTAGTCTGAGCAAAACAAGATAAACCTAACAGAGGGAGCAAAGAACATTAGGAGGGACCGAATCAACACTCTGGTTCATCCCTGAAAAGAATAAATGTCTTGTCCAAACACTTAAAGGCCTGAAAGACCTCAAACGAAAATGTGGATGACAGAATTATTTCCATGGTTGACAAAAACTGTTTCTGAACATCAAACCAACACAGAGCTCAGATCTCAGGGGAATAAACACAGCATTTGGTGATGTTTCCATGATTTTTAGATTTCAGTTAGTCTTTTACTAGAAATGATTTCCAAGTATTAAAAACTTATATTTAAAGTTACATTGACATATATCCTGTCAATAATGGATATATGACCATATTGCAAAGTTTTGAGCGTCTGAAAAAGGGGGGCTGCATTTAAAGAACCCCAAACAAACACACAAACAAAAAATAAATGGCGCCCTCTTCTGGACCAGACCGCCACAGATGGCCAAATAGACAACAAACATGAAGATCTCTGGGATGCCATTTCCTGCATATGCACTCACTCAGTCTGGAGGAGAAAAAAGAAAAAGAAAAGAGGACCGACATGTTGATAGAAAGCAGACGCCTGGTTCCACAAAGTAATCTTGCAGGGTAATATCACAACCAAATGATTGAAATTGGGACGAGATTAATAACAATGAAGTCTAATAGGAAACAGTTTTTTCTGAGGAATCGAGGGACTTGTTAGAGTTACTTTGGCCCCTAAATGAAGTTCCTGTCCTGTGGTTGATGCTCACAGGTCCCTCATTAGCTCTGACTTTTGGAGAGAAAATGTGGTTAAACACACAAATTGTCTGATGCTTGTTCAAGAAGACTGAAACTGTATGAGAACAGAAATCACTGCAGTAATTATTGCAACCAGTTTGTTTATGTTTGTTTATGTATTCAGCTAATAAACTGAGGCTTTAAACATATTGCTGATAGCAAGGGAGTTAAATTATATTCCACTATAAAGGCCACAAGAGAGGCAGTGTTGTTTTCTGTTTTTAACTAAACTCTGAAAAACATGTTTACTCCTTCGAAATTGCATCCTTTGTTTCTAACGAGGTGGCACAATTAGCTCCATTTCTCCTCTTCCATCTAGTTTAAAAAGTAAAAAAATAAAACAAGACAGATTTTGTGAGGTCTGTTAAAAATTCACCTGACATTTAATAAACACATCACATTAGTCCATTTGTGGTCTACAAACCTTTGTTTTTCATTAAAACCTTAAAAAAAAACTTCTTAAAAAAAATCATCCAACCTTTTTTATATGAGTTTAGTCACTAAAGTGTTGCACACTTCATGCTGGGCTCTATGTATAATTACACAGTTTAAAACAAACACAACACACTGGCCATTCTGTGGTTCAGTCATGCAGAATAAGTGAAAAACCATGAATACAGACCACAGCAAATATGCCCACATATAAATCTTTGGTATTTGTAAACAGCTTGCAAAGGTCAGCCCTGACTAAAGTGAAGGAGCAGTCTGAGTGAAAAGTCTTACAAAACCTCTTTTGACTCCTGTATACCTCACTTATGATCAATACAGGCAGTAAAATACACTTATAAGCATTGTACATACCAGCCACTTTATTATGTTTAACTGAAAATTTAAGTAAACATCTATCTAAATGTGTTTTTGCACTTTAGACGATGTGCACATGTCTACGCTTTTATATTCAAAAACCTTCATTTCACCAGCCAAAAACATCTGATTCACCAAAACTGGAAAGCAAAATCTGGGTTACATAAAATCCGTACTTGATCATCGAGGGAGAGGTCATTTAGAAGCAACCAGAGAACTGTGACTCATGAAGATCACTGAGGTTGCCAAACGTTGAACGTGTTGTCAAAATATAACGGCCCACGGTATCATTATTGTTTATCTTATATATATGCAGAGTTGTTATTCATTTCTCCCATTAGAGAGCTGTACAGAAACAGATATTATTTGGCAACAAAATTGACCTTCAATAATAATGATTGTGTCATAGTCTTTAAAAAACAAACAGCAGCTGGTCAAACAAATAGCACTGCCCACATCTGATTGGCTCAACTACAGAAAACTGATATGGGGCCCATCCCTGCCCAAGCACACCCACCTGGGGCTCACATGGGATAGGTGTGTGTTTGCTTTGCCAGAACAGAACCACTCCACGATTCACCCACACGTACCTGCTGTGGGCACGCATGGGTATATTTGTTGGCACACCATACAGGGAACTATTACAGAGAAGATGAAAATGTTTTATTACATCGTCTGAAATATGAGCCTGGAATAAGACGACTGATTCTAAACTAAATTGGATTTTATTGATACACTGCAAGAGAAGTCAAAATGTGCAAGGACATATTCCATTTTCTCAGTATGACTAAGTTTGTAGTTTTGTTTACATGTTTGATTACTAAGACAAAGATTCCTGGTTCGAGCTTGGGAGAAGGCATACATTTTTTGGAGGTTGTCTGGACTGTATGGGTGTACCTCACATGGGCCCCAAGAGGGCATGTCTGCTGGGCTGGTGTAAATGTGTCTTTGGTGCATGATGTAAATTCTCCGTGGATGACTCAGGGTGGTCACAATGAATCAGGCAGGCACGCAGATGTCCTAACAAATCCTCACACTCACCTGTGTCTGATGATAAAATTAACATCACATGGACTCTAGCAGACTCACAGACACAGAAAGTATAATCAGGGCTACAGCATGCTCACAGTTAAAGTTCCTGGCCACAAAGCTGTGGATGTGGAAGTAATCTGATAGGTGTTGTGAAGCAGGAAGAGGGACAGCAGTAAACACCCTGTGTGGCCTCAAACAGAAGAGGAGCTACAGTGACTTCAACATCATTCAGCTTACAGATTCCCACAAGTTCTTTCTGCCATTGTTATTATTAAAGAAAGTGAGGGTGACTGGGACAGCACCTAAAGACGATTTTCAGTGGATCACAATACATATCCTGGCCAAGAGCTGGGAACATTTCTATTGAGCAAAGCTAATTTTCACTGACAAGTCAAATAAACATTCTGGTGGACCACAAGACCTCTAAGTCTTTAACTTATCGTCTAAGTTTTTGAACCTGATTCTGTTCTTCAGCTTCAGTGTCTGTTGGTGTTCACAGTTAAGGACTTGGCTGTTGGAGGCCATGAACATGAAGGTGTTGACTGTGAAGAATACAGCTGTCAGTGGATGACTGATCCTGGGAGGGTGGAAGAGATCGGGCAGGGGAGCTGCCACAGCTGTTCAACACATGGCCACTTTATGGTGCACCTACAGGTATTTGGGATAATTTCAGGAGCCGTTATGGTCAAAATTCTCAGCAGCAGGTTTCCCACTAATTATGAAAATGAAAATCTTCATCCTCAAGGGAAGGTGAATGAAGCTGGATCAGGCTCTGGTTCTTTGATTAATAAACAACAGCAATGTCTTACTGTAATGTTTTAACAAATAGTTTTACTTATCTGCACAGTTTGGTTCTTCACTGGGCAACATCTCCATCTCATTAAATTTAATCACAACAGTTTTACTACAGTGGGGTAATATCCTGGCCTCAGGTCGCTGAGAGCTAATTGTATCAAGTGTGTGCAACACCACAACACAATGGCCTTAATAAATGCTGAAGTATAAATGATGTGTGCCGATTTCCCAGAATGCCATGAAGGACTTTAGCCAGTTCTAGATCCACACTGGTCCTGAGGCTCGGCGTGGGACATTGCAGCTGGTTTCACTCCAAACAGGCTCCAAAGCTAACCCAGTCAAACCATAACACATAGACAAGAGAGAAAAAAGGACCATTTTTGATAACAGCTAACTATTACCTTGCTGAAAGGGAAAGTGAGAAAGTTGCTCTCTCCAGGCCATAATACAACAATCTGTGTGCGTCTTTGCTATTCATTAATCCATCCAATTTGAAGGTAGAGGTGACCTTTAACCTTTCTGCTGTTTTGGTTTAGAAAAGAGCTTAACTATCATTTTTTGACAGCTATTTAGAATCCATTCATCCTCTGAAGAAATATGAATCACGGTGGACCTCTGCGGTTTATGAGGAGTGACTGAGGTGACCGTTCTCTTTACGGGTGATGAATGTGGGATTTCAGCCTCGCTTTTATGCACTTCATCCACCACAAAACACTAAACAGCACACCTCCCAGACCTCTAATAATACAGGCTTCTGCAGGAGACCACATGTAGTGTTTAATAATACATAAACCTATTTTGTCTGAGGGAGCGACGTCCAGTCCGAGATTCGTCTCTGCTCGTCTCCAGCTGAAATAGCATTAAGAAAGTAAAGGAGGAAGAGAGAGAGAGGAGAAAGTGGACCACTTACAGTCTCATCAATACTTAAAGAGACTTCTAGTAAAGCTGAACGCTCATGAAGCTGATAGCTGCTGATTTCAAGAGTCATACATCAGATATAATGATGAACAGAATATTTATAATGAATACATTAATAATCTGTCAATAATGGATACATGACCATACTGTAAAAACTGTTTTTGTTTTTTTGGATACTTTTTTATAATTATGGTTACAGACTCTCATCACCTCATTGAACTTAAACACTGATAATTCATTTTCTTATAACCAGCTGAATACTTTGTCATCCGCTGCAGTCAGCAAAACATTCCTCTAAAGTATTTCTTTTTCAATCTTACTGTAAATATTAGACTTACAACACATTGTAAGTATTTTATGAATAAAACTCACAAATGCTACTCTTTTAAAATTATTCGGGATAGATTTAGAAGGCAATCGACATAAATCCCCTGATTTGTTGTGATGGTTTGTTTCATTTTTATTTTTTTGTCTTTCTTTCTCATTTTTTCTGCAGCAGTTAAATCCATTCATTAGCTTTACTACTCGTCTAATTCAGGATCCCAGGGCGAGGGGAAAGGATGAACCTTATCTCAGCTACAACAGGGCAAAAGACTCTGGACAGGCCGCAGTCTGTTGCAGCGCTCCATTAAATCTGTGATGTTAATTTAACACAAATGTTTGACATGAATAATTCATTCGGTGTGTTTTGCTTTAAAAAGCTGCAGAGCAGCACCCGAGCATTCATGCGCTCAGAGACAACTTGTTTTTTTTTACTCTCAGGTGTCGTAACTGTAGTATCAGTGGAGGTGAACAAAATCTAAGCTGTTGCTCTCATAAGACCAACAAGCATACTAACAGTACGTGCTGCATTCTTAAATCAGTACTGACTGAATCAGTTCCTTAGGGGAGTCTTTCAGCCTTCTTACATAAGTTCACATAAATATTTTATATTATGGGGGATTTATCAGGTTTATGTTTTAGCTTGTAGGCTTCTAGCAGAAGATGAGTGGAGTAAACAAAAATCATCTAAAGACAGATGTTCCAAATCTACGTTAATCTCAAGGAAACTCAGCTCTCCTGCAGAAGGGGTGGTTTGTTTTACAGAGAACAATGCAGTTCAAACTGGAGGCTTTTGGGAAACAGTCAATATCTGCAAGGAAATGCACAAAACCAATGAAAGTGCACAGCGTCAAACAGAATGGGATTGTAGAGTTTACCTTGCACTGTTGTGCTTGTAGGCTCTGGGAAGAGTGGGATCAGCAGGAGATGGATGAGGTAGAAGAAAAGCAGGGAGGGGAGGAAGAAAGGACCAAAGACATGCTGTGAAAAATGACAGAGATTATTAACTAATGATTAAATGGAGAGAGGTGTATAAACACACAGAAGGTGAAAAAAAGGTGAGTGAAAAAGAAACATTCAGTGCATCATGGGAATCTCCCAGCAGCCTAACCTGACCCAGCACTTACTATATGCTTGAAAAAAAAAGGGTCAGTTTTAGATTAGAACAGAATAGCCCTTTATTGTCAATGTACATGTGCAATGGAATTATATGCTCCATGCCAACTGTGCAGGAGTAAAATATATATACATAAACCTAATCTTAAAAGTAGAGTGGGTGTCTGTTTCCTGACTCCAAACTGGGGGCTGGTTCCAAAGAAGAAGGGCCAAAAAGCTGCAAGCTCTGCTTCTTCTTTTAAATATCCTATGAACCACAAGTAAACCAGCAGTCTTAGCTCAAAGTGCTCTAACACAGTGTGTGACAAAGTGGGTGAGAACACCATTTTTCCATATTCTTAGTTAACATTCTTGTTTTGATTTAGCCATATCTCATATGTATTCTGTAATAGGCAAACATGTACTATCCCAGGTTTGTTTATGTTTTGCACTTTCACAGACTATGTAATGTAACATCTTGGTTTAAATCAATTCTGACAAGTTTGTTAAGTTAACATGTTATTTATTTCACATGTTAATTTGTGTAGTTTGAACTCACCTCACCTACCTGTGTTCCAGGATAATAAAAAAAAGGGAAAATGTAGCTTCACTTCCTGTATTTAGTTTCCTGGTAAGTCTGAGGTCACAGCAAGAGACCAGGTGAAGAAGGGGGAGAATCTTTGTAATTGAATAAAGTTGATTTTAGAGTATGTTTAGAGTTTTTATTGCTAGGAAAGAGTAGCAGTATAGGATTGGGTAGGGAAATGTTTGTTTTACCTACGTAATGGAATAGTCCAGGGGTGAGATTGTTTGGTTAAGTGGACTATTTAAGCAGAAGGATGCAGGTGTTTGAGGAGAAAGGACCAGGTCAGTGTAGCTGTGTGCATGTGACCTTAATTTCTGTTGATTTAAATTCAGTTATGTTTATTTGAACTGAGTTAACTATGGAGTTGTTTCTTATTTATTTTTGTAAATATTGTTTGGTCACAAAAATGGTGATTAAATCACTCGCTACACTGGACAGCATCTGTCTCCTGCCATTCTTTAGCCGCTTAGGTCAAGTCTTACCACACAGTGATACAGGACTATGAGGTAGGATGAAAAGGTGGGACCTAATTATTCAAGACCTTGTATGTGATTAAAAGGATTTTAAATTTGATTATGGATTTAACAGTGAGCCAATGAAGAGAAGTCAGTATGGGCAAATAATTTGCTCTCTTTCTAGTTTCTTTCATTTAAATGTTCCTGCTGGCTCATAGTAGTAAAAAATCAAACATTACTCTAACTAAACTTCAAACTCACAAACCTCATTATCTGTTCATCTGGCCCGCATCACTAAAACAGCCTGTGCTAAAATCATTCAATGAACCGGCTTTTGTTTTGAAGAACAGTAAAGACCTGATAGTCCTCGGATGTTAAAAGGGACAGCCTGCGGTTATATCTGCCTGCATGCTGTAAAATACCTCACTAAGCATAGTTTTAGATCACAAGTGCAGATTTCATTTTTGCAAGAACCTAAAAAATTTTCAGGGATTGTAAAACAGATCATTTTTAGAATGAAATGCCACAAAAAAAATCACTGAATGCAGCAGATGCCCTTAAAATACAGGAGCATGAAATGTGTGCAATCTCATTCAAAGAGTCTGATTTCAAATGAGCATTAAAATAAAGTTTAATTATCACAACCACAGAAGACGATGAATTCTGAGTTTTCTAAGGCATGCAAGACATGCAACTTTCCAATGTTTATTTTGTACAAGTGCACCGGTCTAAGCAAAGGAATTTGCAACAGAGCTGCAATGGGCTTCTGTGAAGGAGGAGAAATAGATTAGCCGATGTTACCAGTGTAAAATTGGAGATTTGTGAGTTAATGTTATCTTAGGATACTTACTTGGACTTCCTTACAAAGCAGGGAGCAAAGATGATAACGCCCCTGAATTTACTCACAAGAAAGCAAAATCACATTTCCCAGGAACAGACCAACTTGGTCCTTAAGTATTTGCAGGTAATGGACTGATGAGGAACACGTGGGTCCGCTGACAAACAGTCCAAGGCGGGACCTCGGACCTCCACCTCCACCTGAGAGCAAATGAAAGTTACTGTAGGAGATGAAAGAGATAGAAAAGACAGAGAAAACTTCCTGACGTTGTTGCAGTTGCAATTGCAATTTTGTTTCATGCATCTTTTACTAGAATTAAATGAGTCAAAGGAAAGAATTGGACTCAGTTTTCTTCAGTTCAATGTGGCAGTAAAATAAAGACATTTAAAATAGTTTCTTAGTTTCAATTCACTTAGTGTTTTAACAGTAAATAATCTAGTGATAATTAATGGACTCATTTTTAAAAGTAGAACTTTTTACAAAACTATGCAGCTGCTATATATATGTATATACTTCCAAAATCCATTAATTGATGTATTGATCTGTGATGTTTATACTGCTAGTCTTCCTGATCCTTTGCCTTTGCTGTATGACTCACCATCTGAAGAAGTTTAGACAGGGAATAAAAATAAACTGGTCTTGTTTTAATACAGTTACTGCAAAAGTGCACATACATGGTTGAATCCAGCTTCTGCCTCTTCCAGTTAAAACAACAGAAAAACTCTTTTACTACAACACAACAAAAGTGACAATCTATACGGCACAGCATCATGATATTTTGCATTTGATTACATGCATTGCATGTGTCATCCGTGATGCTGATTCTACATGTTTTTAGGTACACTTGTTCAATTGCTTTGTTAATGCAAATCAACCAATCACATTGCAGCAGGTCACTGCGTTTAGACATGGCGATCTGCCCAAGTTTAAACTGAGGATCAGAATGAGGAAGAAAGGTGATTTAAGTGAATATGAACGTGGCGGTGTCGTTGTTGGTGTGAGACCTGTTACCATCCTGCCTTGTTTGTTGAGTCATTTGCTGGATTTTGGGTTTCCTACCACCTTACTGTGGTGTTGCAGGCAGTGTTGGTCAAGTTACTTGAAAAAAGTAATCAGTAACTAATTACCAATTACTTCCCCAAAAAAGTAATCCCGTTACTTTACTGATTACTTATTTTCAAAAGTAATTAATTACTTAGTTACTTAGTTACTTTTTAAAAACACAATTTACAACCTGAATAGGTAATAAAGCAATAGATCTTTCAGCCCAATTCTACTTTTTCTACAATCCATCATACAAAATGTAATCAAATGGAAAAGTCTCTTTTTTAAACTTGTTTTATTAGTTTTAATCTTTTAACTTAATGCACCAAGCAAAAATTTAATTATATGCAACATTCTCTGACTGGAAGAAATTTGTTTAACATTTAAACTTATTTTCTGCACATTCCAGCACATAAATTTTATTTTTTTTGTGTGTGTTTACACTCAGTCTTTCAAATAGATGCAAGTAAAACACAGCAGAAAATAAATAACATCAAAGACTAGCGGTCCTTTTGCTCTATTTTCACCTGTAAAGCAGGAGTAGGGTAGGCGGAGGTTTACCCTGGTGCAGGTGTGCCGCAGCGGTCAGTGGAAGAATCCGCGAGTTTCTCTGTGAATTTCCCATTACGTCATAGCGCACTCGGCGCTTGCTTGGAAGTTTAGGGGGGGTTTTTTCGCTGTAAAAAGAAGTTTTCTTCCCACGCACAAGGGACACTAATGTTTTTGTCACTTTTTATGGAATCAAACTCAAAATAAGGTCAGTACTTCCAACACTTTAAACGCTGCACGCTCATACTTTCTCCCGCACTAGATATATGATCCATTGTTGATCTGCACACAGCTGTTGTCACGAATGTCGGACTCCTTATGTCACTGTCATTAGACATTCTCGCAAAAAAAATCACGGTTTTAGTAACGCAGTAACGCAGCGTTCCTACGGGAAAGTAACGGTAATCTAATTACCGTTTTTGCAATAGTAATCCCTTACTTTACTCGTTACCTGAAAAAGTAATCAGATTACAGTAACGCGTTACTGCCCTTCTCTGGTTGCAGGTATCAGGATACCTGGGTTGTTGACCCAGTGTTTTGTGTTTATTGATTTTTTGACTCTTGTTTATTCATTACTGTTTATTCTCTGTGTGACTTATGTTTCCTACTTTACTTCTTTTCACTCTTGAGTTTATCTGCATTTCTAGTTTAGGTTGTCTT
Organism: Perissodus microlepis; assembly: GCF_051167445.1. NCBI lineage: Eukaryota > Metazoa > Chordata > Actinopteri > Cichliformes > Cichlidae > Perissodus > Perissodus microlepis. The sequence continues at coordinate 24,879,037 of NC_140478.1, forward strand.
GTTTGCTATATGGTCTTCTTTTATGTCCTTGTTTCATCTATGTGCCCTTTCCTCAGTGTCTCCCAGTTTAGTCAGTCTCGTCTTCATGTTGTTTTGTCAGTCTGTCTCCCCAGCCATGTCCCTTGCTCTCTGTCTGTCTTTCTTCTGTTCTACTGTCAAGTTTACATGTCCTTGTTTGGGTCTCAGTCTGCGTGCCATTTAAAATGACAATATTCATAGTTCATCACAGTGTCTCTGGTAAATCACAGTATTTCTGCTATGTTGTACTATTTTTCTAAATCATAGTGTTTCCATAATGTTTAAGTATTTTTGGCTAAATATATTCTTTTTGTTATCTTATACTATTTCTCCTAAATTCTTGTATTTTTGAGAAGTTATCATGTTTCTGGTAAGTTACAATATTTCTGCTAAGTTCTGCTATGCTATTGCATTTCTGCCAAGTATTATGTTTCCTCTAAGATATTGCAGTTCTGCTAAGTTATTCCATTTTAGCAAAGTTCCTTTGCTTCTGCAAAGTTTTTACAATTTCTGCAACTTTTCAGCTTTTTCAGCTAGTTTTTGCAGGCAGCTTCAGCTTTAAAGCATCCACACTGCATTTTCGCAGGAAATGCAAATTTTTTTTCTAGTACTTTATACTTTATTCTTCAAGTTGCTTCCGTACGTTTTTTGGACTTTAACTACTTCCACAATTTTTGTCCGATTTTCACCGTTCAAATTTTAAACTATTCAGCTTTTTTTGCTAACAACTGCTATGACTTTTGGTATTTATAACTATTATACTTTTTAAAATATTACGCTTTTTTCCTTTTTTTTGTCCCATTGAAATGAATGGGAAACTTCTGCAATTCTGCTAAAACTTTCTTGTTTTTGAAACTTAACTACTTCCTCATACTTTTGCCTAGAACAACCATTCAAATTTTAAAATGTTCACAAATTATTGGGCTATTCATGTATGATTCAGCTTTTTCATATCTGTTACCGTTTTCATCTTATCCCTCTTTAAGTTTTGAGTTTCATCTTTGTGATTTTTCAGAAAATGCATGCGTTGTTATGGTTGCTATGCACTTGGCTTTCAGTGTGCCACTGTAAGTTTCGCAGTCTTCTCTTCATGTCCGAACAACTTCTTGCTACTTGCTCAATTTTCACTCAACTTCCACAAATTATACATCAAAACGTAGGTATTTTTGCTGGCTTTCAGAAAATGTCACTATCATTGTTGTGGGATTTATAGAATTTTGGCAAATCTCCTCAGACCAACACAAAGTCTCAAAACTCTCCATAGAAAGTCAATGGAGAGTTTGTTCAAAATCACCGCTTGATTTCTGTAATGAGAGGCATATTCAAATCGTCATATCTCCTTAACGAAGTGAAGTTAAGACATGAGGCTTGTGCCAATATATCTTCAGACACTCCTGACGTTCACAATTCAAGAATTATTTTCTCACCTATTACCGTTCTGAGATGAGTTACATTTGTTTGAGGGTAGGAAATTCGTGCCTTGCTCAGATTTCTTCAGATTTCAAACTCTGGAAATGAGGCACTTTTTTCTCTCGTCATATCTTTTTGATGGATTTCAACAGAGCCCTGAAAATTTCCATGACTGTTCACCAAAGCCTGCTGTTTCTTACGGTGAAAGAATGATTTTGATGCTCCATATAGATTTAGAGTTACAAAACGTTGTTTGAGGGCAAGCCAAGGCAGTTTTTGCTTCACCTCTACTCAGTTACAGTGTGTTACAAGTCATATATCTTTAATAATTTATATTTTTTCTCTGAATTGTGAAGACCTGCAGATTCCCCCATCTCTTCTGAACAAAACAGTGTCAGGATGACTGTTCTAGCCCCTACGGTTAGGAAGTTATGGCCATTTGTTCGAGGGGAATCCTGAATGTCAGAAATACACTGAAGAAAACTCATACCTCTCTCTGTGTGTGTGTAAGGGCTGATTATAGCAGGTGCAGCTAATTTAACTGACCTAGATATACCAAGCCCAGACTCTTAACAGCCCCTGTTCACTTTATGCTCTGTGTATGTGTGTGTGTATCAATATTTCTTCCTATGTTAAAGTATTACTCCTCAATCATAGTATTTCAGAGTACTTCTACTACATCTTAGTACTTGTGCTCAATCATAGTATTTCTGCTAAATCATAGTATTTTTGCCAAATCATGGTATTTGGGCCAAATAATGGTTTTGGGGCCAAATCATAATATTTCTGTTATGTTATAGTATTACTACTAAGTGGATGAATTTCTGTTATGTTACAGTATATGTGCTGAATATAGTATATCTGCCAAATCATAGTATTTATGCCAAATTACAGTATTTCTGCAAAAAAGCAGAAATAGTACCTTTTAGCAGAAATTTATGCCAAAAGATATTTATGTTAAAACAGAGTATTTCTGCTAAATCATAGTACTTGTACTGAAACATAGTATTTCTGAGCAATCATAGTATTTGTACTAAATCATAGTACTTGTACTGAAACATAGTATTTCTGCCCAATTTTAGTATTTGTACTAAATCATAGTACATGTGCCAAATCATAGTATTTGTGCCAAAGCATCGTATTTGTATGGAGTCATAGTATTTCTTCTAAATCATAGAATTTTAATCAAATCTCAGAAGTTGTGGTAAAAGGCAGTATTTCTGACAAATCATAGTATTTGTACCCAATCATAGTATTTCTGCCATATCATGGTATTTGTGCCAAATCATGGTATTTTTGCCAAATCATGGTATTTGTGCCAAATTATAGTATTTGTGCCCAAATAATATTTCTGTTATGTTATAGTATTACTACTAAGGCATAGTATTTCTACCAAATCATAGTATTCCTTCAAAATCATAGTATTACTGCAATTTCATAGTATTTGAGTGAAATCGTAGAATATTTGCAAAAACATACTATGTCTCCAAAATCACAGTATATCTGTTATGTTATAGTATTACTGCTAAGTCACAGTATTTCTGCCAATTCGTAGTATTTGTACGAAGTCATAGTATTTCTTCTAAATCATAGTATTTCAATCAAATCTCAGTAATTGAGCTAAAACGCTTTTTTTCTGCCAAATCATAATATTTGTACCCAATCATAGATCATAGTATTTCTGCCATATCATCGGATTTGTGCCAAATCATGGTATTTTTACCAAATCATGGTATTTGTGCCAAACCATAATGTTTCTGTTATGTTATAGTATTACTACTAAGTCGTAAAATTTCTGTTATGTTACAGTATATGACCGCCTTCGTCAAGAGCAAGAGCAATTGCCATGTAAAGAATGCAAGAATGCAATTATGTAAAGAATAAAGTGTTTAATAAGAATATTTCATTCATTCAGATCTGGCATGTCTTATTTTTGTTCTCTTTATTTTTATTTATTTTCTTGAGCACTGTATATTGCATAACTTCCTCCCAATGTGCTCTGTAGTGTTTGTACTCTATGCAGAGTGACCAGCACCATGTTATAGGTCTGGTGAACTCCATCATCAGCTCGTTGTGTTCAAGAGGAGGCACTTCCTATGACTATGTGTGCTGAAGTCTCTCTCTCTCTCTCTCTCTCTCTCTCTCTCTCTCTCTCTCTGTCTCTGTGTGTTGTGTATTAACAGGTTTCCACTCTATGAAACCAATATGATTTTTACATTAACATGTGGTTTCAGAAAGTGTAACTGTTAAGGCTATAGTTTAGCTGGTTGTCTTTAAAACCTTCACTGAAGAGTCTTGTTGGAGACAGCCATACCTTTACCTCACTGTAGCAGGGGTGAACAAGTGGGTGCAAGTCAATGATTACGACCAATATGTATTAGAATAAAAGAAACAAATGTGCAATGAACATGTCAGGAGTTGCTGTTAAAAAGTCTCATGGCAGTGGGGTTAAGGGACCTCCTGAACCTCTTGGGTCCTGCAGTGCAGTGAGATGAGCCTCTGCAGCTCCTACTGTCCTGTGAGAATGCTTAGGCGATCACCAACACCAAGGAGCTGGTGTTGGTGTTCAGAAGAAGACTGTTCTTATTACTGCAGTCAGTTAAATAAATCTATCATAATACAGTACAGTACAGTACAGTACAGTACAGTGACTTCTTCAGACTGAAGAAGTCACTTGGATGAGTGACGAAACGTTTCTCCCAGAAAACGCTACGTCCAGATGAACAGAATCAACTTTTGGAGATTTATTTCCCTGGATGATTGAGAATGCATCAAAACAGCATATTAAATGATACTAAATGACACTGTGTGCAGGTGGTAATACTTTTGGGAAGAATTTGAATGCAGACCAACTCAAATGTTGAAGCCTACAAATATATCACCCAAGCTTTCATGTATGATTGTTCATGCTCTGAAATTGTGATGTCAGAATTTGATAAAGTGTGCAGTGCTAGGTGTAGCAAATCATTGCTTATTAAATCTACTGTGTTATCTAATAGCACCAAACTAATAGAGCACATAACTGAGAAACGTGTGTGGTGTATTACAAATGGATGAAACCACATTTTACCTTAATGAAGACAGTAATCTTTAATAAGGTGTAGCAAAAAAAAAGGTGAGTTGTTTGTTGCTGTGGTAAACAAAGAAGTGTACTGAATCTTTTGGACTACAGAGTGATGTATTGACTCTGATGCGGATTGATGTTGTCTCATTCTGTATTTTTGTGCTTTGTCTTTTGTTACACAGAGTGAAAGAGATCTTTGGTTTTGCCTTTGCTGGTAAGTAAACAGTGATTGTAACTGAAGCAGTATGAATCTGGCATTGCGTAGCACATTTGACGACTTACATACAGTAGTTTGACTTTTTGTGATATGTTTTCATTTACTGATTGGCAAAAACACACAGTCAGGATTTATGACCTGTAGCAGCAAAGCCCCCACACAGGGCCTCTGACTGTCCCTGAAAATGTCCCTGAAGTTAAATAGCCCATTTATGTATGATTAAAATTTTTTGTTTTGATGGTTAGTCAAATCCAAACATAGTTAAATGTTAGATGTCTTTATACAGTTGTTCATTTTGTACTTATGTTTGTGGATTTAAGTAGCAGACAAAACAATGAAAGTGTTTTAGGGGAGTCAGTATAAGTGGTTGCTCAAACACTTAAGAGCTGCACAGGTATTGATTTATATTGTCTCTCAAATTCTGCTGATGTATTACATTAAAGTCAGAACACAGTAGAAGTATTTTGGCTGAGTCAGTATAAGTAATAGCTTTAACAGTTAAGCAATAATGAAAAACTAAGAGAACCAGAGGTGTGAGTGGAAATTGTTAGGTACATTACAGCCAGTGTGTCTAATTAGTTTATTACTTATTTAGTGAATATAATGTGTTTTAAAATTAAATAGAAAAGTTGCCAAAAAGGGACATTGCAAAATACATAAATATTCCTAGCAACGGGTACAATGAAAAGACTTTTTAGTGTAATATTTTAAGACATTTCATTTTAATCACAAAACATGGTGCACGTCTGTTATTGTAACATGTCAATATTTACATGTATTTTAGGATTTGCATATTCATATCAGACTAACCAAAACATGATGAGGTTTTCTGTTGCTTCTGATTTCAAGAATTACTTTGTATTTAATGTTTTTAACCTGAAAGGACATTAAAAGTTGTGGTTTTTCACACTTTATTAGCACTGACCTGTTGTAGAAAATGTTGGAGCCACACGGCTTCTGTGTAGGAAATATTTGGTATATCCTGCACTTGTGCCAACAAATATTGGCGCCTATTCTTTGCATTTCTGTAGTAATGAATGCTTTTATTACACATGCTAAAGCCATGTGAGACCCTGAAGTTCAATTATCTCCTCTTTAGACTACAATAAACTTAAAAAAGTAAAGTAATTGAGGATTTTACTAGTTAATTTGTGTCACAGTAAATTGGATTGTGTGTGAAGAGGCTCAACAGTCTGAATCATCAAACAGTGATCTGATGAATTGTTTCCTTTCTCTAGACTGCTGATCTGATCGTCTCAAGTCTGGTAAGTAAAGGTTTTTCTGAGGTGCAGTGCTGGGAAATGTTTCTCATTATAGGAGATTCAGTGTAGTGCTGTGAGTCAGCACAGCTATTGGTGATCATCGAAAGTCATCAAATCCTAGAAAAGTCTGTGTAAACATTTCCAGACCTACAGAGGTCGGTAGGTTATTGTAGCAGCGCATCTTTTTTCACATTAGAGCAGCTCATGAACAGCAGGTTAAGTACAATTAAGTCTTCAAGTAGGGCCTTGTGGATTTCAAAAGCTTCTTTCTCTTCATTAAATTAAGTCACTGTCTGAAAACTGCTCTTTGAATTAGTCTTTTAATTAAAGATTTTGTTGATGACTGGAAAAAAATCTAAAGCACAGATACAGCACTCATTTCTGTATTTTATGATTAAATGATCTATAAAGAAATTATCATCATACTACATTTTTAATTAGGCTTTTAAATCGGCATTATAAGTACGTCCTAGATTTAGTGGAGTGCTTATAGCTGTGTATTAAACATGCCCCAAATGTGACTGAAATATGTAGAAACTGCTTTGTAGGAACCATCCATCTCCAAATTTCTCATTTTGCCAAAAGTCATACTGAGTAAAGTATTATGATGTACTGTTGTCCCAGGTAAGTACACACAGAAACCGGGATTTGAGAACTTTGGGGATTAAGGAACATTTGATGTGGCATAAATTTTAAGCAGGTGGCCTGAAACTGTCTGCTCTAACCTCAGTGTGGGGGTTTGTTGGACCATATGATATTTGCAGTAGATTATTGTAGCAGCACATCTTGGTTTAAGTTTATAGACACTGTTTGTTTTTATTGTGTTAATAGAATGTAAAAGTTTCTTTAGAATAGTTCCACCACCATTTTTGAGCATTTCCAATCAGTTCAGTCCAATAATGTACTGTGGAACTCTTCAATATGTAAAGCCCTGTATGTACTGTATTTTTCGGATTATAAGGCGTATGCAGCTAACCAAATATTCAGATAACTCAAACTATTCAACTCATTCGCAATAACTCTCAACATTTTTCAGTGGTAACACATAACAATACACTATCTTTTTCTGTTCAGTCCTCTTCCACAAATCTGTCAAATTCTTCATGGATTGATCGGTTTGAAATCTGCTTCGTACGCATGTCTCTAAACAGATGCCAGGTCCTCATACACACACCATAATATTCTGTTTAAGCACAATACGAATTACTCGGCGAGGCTCCTGACTGCTGTAGCTGTAATGCTCCAACAATCCATCAAGCGCTGCAGCTTTAAAGCTTTCCAAAGTCATACTAAAAAATTTTGACAGATGTTTGAGCGCCGTGTAGCACATAAAATTGGGTTGAGGTCAGTAAGCACAGCCATAATTAATACATAAGGTAAACTGTTGATTTTTGAGAAAACTAAAGAATTTTAAGTGTGACTTATAGTCCGAAAAATACTGGAAAACCATGTTTATTGGAAATATGCCTAATTCCAGTCCCTTTTTGTCTTACAGATGACCTGCTGCAGAAAACCCTCTCCCTCTATCGTTGACAAGCAATTCAGTCTGTCCTATCACTCTCCCTCTCCCTGCTCCATCTTTTTTGACAAGCCATTCTATCTTCTATCATTTCTCCGCCATGAGCTCTATCTAATTTTGACAAGCTTGAACCTGAGTTGACAAATAATCTAAGTTTGACAAGAAACCAAGTTTGACAAGAAACCAAGTTTTTGGAAATTGAAGTTACCACAACTTCGTCGATCTGTTTTCAGAAATCTGAGAGATCTCTGCTCTCACTGCTCCTTCTTTCCTGTTGTTAAACTCTCTCATATCTACTAATTTTGCTGGAAATTGCAAGTAGAAAGTTGAATATACAGTAGTAGAATTACAGTACAGTAGATTTTACAGTACAAACTACTTACACAGCCCCACATTTATAGTTTTGACTTGGCATTACACTGATAGTTTGCCTTACAGGTGCAATTACTTTGATAAATTACATAAAATATACACATTTTTAAAGGCTTATCTGTAATGAGATAATTGGTTATTTTGTAATACATACATTCAGACTGCTGTATTCACATAAATATTAAATCAGATCCGAATACATTTTTCAAGTCTGTTTCATTGACTATAACATTTGACTACAGTAAGTTATATATAAATACTATTGTTATTCAAACCCATTTCTATTACTCAGTGTAAGTGTTCAGTCACAATTGTCATCTAGAGGCTGCCCTGAGGACCCAGACTTCCTGCTTCCTGACTGCTGCAGAACATCCAGCTGAAGAATCCTCGTCGCCTGTCATCTGATCACCGCACCACCACAGCTCCATATAGTTGATTTAAGTTTTAGATGTCTGAAAGATTTACATAAACTATTTAAGAGCCAGAAGTTTTATTTTATCCTGTTGATTGTTGTGATTTCTAAATATCCCGTTACAGAAGTATAGATCTAATCATTAACCAGTCTGGTTAAAAACTATACAGTTTCTGAAAAAGCTACAATAAAACTGACCTAAGTGTTTTCAGAGAACTTTGAATATCTTTAATATTGAGTTTGGATTTAAGTCATCCATTTACATATCCATAAGAACATTTGAATAGTTTTACATTTCTCAGATTTGATAGCAATTTGAAGACTTACAAGTTTTTCACTGTTTCCAGATTGAGTTTTGTTTATATTTGTGTAGAAATACACATAAGGTGTAGTTTGTACTTAACAAATTGCCAAGGAAAGGTCAAAGGTCGCAGTCCCAGAAGCTTAGATGGCAAAAGCAGAAAGAACAGGTAAATGTTTCTCAGAGCGGTGAGGAGGTAAATGTGTCTGTTACAAGTATTCCCAGTCCAGAAGTGCAGAGCAGCGTTCAGACAACCGCAGTGTCTTATGCAGATGTGGTAAAGAGAGGTGTTCGCTCAGCATGTGTGCCAAATGCTAAAGTACAGCAGGTAATCCAGACTGAACCCCAGGTAACTGTGCAAACGCAGCATGATGGAGAAACTCCAGGACCATCTCATGTACAAGTTACAAACAGAGAAAGTCGTCCACGAGTGAGTAGCATCTGTGCATCCCGAAGCCAGGCCTCTCCTAAGTATGTAAAGTACCGGAATCAACAATGCATGGTTTTCCTGTCATTCTTACACGAGGATGAATTCATTACCAGAGCAGATCTTAACCGTGTGTTGGACAAAGGCCATGCCGTGTATTCAGATGCCAGAAAGAGGTTTGTGAACAGTGTGTTTCTAGCCTGTGATGAGCTTCCCACTGTGATCATCAGCTGCAGACACGAGTATCAAGTGGATATGTCTCAGTTTGCTCGTTATGGCACATTTGATGGTACAGATCATCTTCCGAGCCTTGAACAGGGACTACAGTGTTTGGCTTCAGAGTTTCGCTATGCTTTGCTAGTCATGGGAGGAACCGTCATTGCAGTTTGCAGGCTGATTTCAGGTGAATACGCATATTTTGATCCTCACCCACATAAGTCTACAGGAATGCCATTGTCACTAGGTGTAAGTGGTGGCACTCCAGTTATGTTAAAATTCACACGTCTTAACGACATGATTGACAGGATCAAATGCTTGTACCAAATGTTTAGCATCGCCCCATCCTGCACTTATGAGCTACAGCCTGTAGAGTTTCACAGTGAAAACGCAGCTGACCAAAGAGATGCTAATCAAACCATCTAATACACACAAACCGCTACAAGGGTTCCAGCAGCAGCTTTAAATGAACCTGTCCATGAATTAAATTCCCAAAAATCCACTGAGCAGACACGGAAACCTGGGACCGACACTTTAACCACTGAAGTGACGTCATCCAGAGTGGATTATTCAAATGAGACAGCTGCTGCATCTCTGCTAAATAAAACCTCTGCATCTTGTGTGAGTGACACTCAGGTAACATCCGATTCTGTTCCTCAAAATGATTCAAGCACTGCCTCCTGTTCAACTAAGACAACACAGGAACTCTCATATAAACTGTTGAAACGTAATAAACAGGAAAGGAAACAAATGAGACGATTATTGTCCCAACACAAACTACCACAAAGAAAGGAAAATCAGAAAAAGAAAGAAAGGCAGATGTACACTTTTGATGAAAGCTTTAAGGCAAAGAAAAAATACTCCAGTAGACAGTCTAATGATCCTGATCACAGACAGAAGAAGAGTGTGTACAAAAATAATCTTTATAAATTAAATGCTACATATAGAGAGAAACAGACAGAACATTTGAGAAAGATCTATAGAGAAAGGGATAATTTTAAGGAAAAACAGAAGGAGCAAATGAGAAGGATCTATAGAGAAAGTGCTAAAATTAGAGAGAGAAAAAGAAAATGTGTCATAAGGATGTACAGGGAGTGCAGAATTATTAGGCAAATGAGTATTTTGTCCACATCATCCTCTTCATGCATGTTGTCTTACTCCAAGCTGTATAGGCTCGAAAGCCTACTACCAATTAAGCATATTAGGTGATGTGCATCTCTGTAATGAGAAGGGGTGTGGTCTAATGACATCAACACCCTATATCAGGTGTGCATAATTATTAGGCAACGTCCTTTCCTTTGGCAAAATGGGTCAAAAGAAGGACTTGACAGGCTCAGAAAAGTCAAAAATAGTGAGATATCTTGCAGAGGGATGCAGCAGTCTCAAAATTGCAAAGCTTCTGAAGCGTGATCATCGAACAATCAAGCGTTTCATTCAAAACGGGTCGCAAGAAGCGTGTGGAAAAACCAAGGCGCAAAATAACTGCCCATGAATTGAGAAAAGTCAAGCGTGCAGCTGCCAAGATGCCACTTGTCACCAGTTTGGCCATATTTCAGAGCTGCAACATCACTGGAGTGCCCAAAAGCACAAGGTGTGCAATACTCAGAGACATGGCCAAGGTAAGAAAGGCTGAAAGACGACCACCACTGAACAAGACACACAAGCTGAAACGTCAAGACTGGGCCAAGAAATATCTCAAGACTGATTTTTCTAAGGTTTTATGGACTGATGAAATGAGAGTGAGTCTTGATGGGCCAGATGGATGGGCCCGTGGCTGGATTGGTAAAGGGCAGAGAGCTCCAGTCCGACTCAGACGCCAGCAAGGTGGAGGTGGAGTACTGGTTTGGGCTGGTATCATCAAAGATGAGCTTGTGGGGCCTTTTCGGGTTGAGGATGGAGTCAAGCTCAACTCCCAGTCCTACTGCCAGTTTCTGGAAGACACCTTCTTCAAGCAGTGGTACAGGAAGAAGTCTGCATCCTTCAAGAAAAACATGATTTTCATGCAGGACAATGCTCCATCACACGCGTCCAAGTACTCCACAGCGTGGCTGGCAAGAAAGGATATAAAAGAAGAAAAACTAATGACATGGCCTCCTTGTTCACCTGATCTGAACCCCATTGAGAACCTGTGGTCCATCATCAAATGTGAGATTTACAAGGAGGGAAAACAGTACACTCTCTGAACAGTGTCTGGGAGGCTGTGGTTGCTGCTGCACGCAATGTTGATGGTGAACAGATCAAAACACTGACAGAATCCATGGATGGCAGGCTTTTGAGTGTCCTTGCAAAGAAAGGTGGCTATATTGGTCGCTGATTTGTTTTTGTTTTGTTTTTGAATGTCAGAAATGTATATTTGTGAATGTGGAGATGTTATATTGGTTTCACTGGTAAAAATAAATAATTGAAATGGGTATATATTTGTTTTTTGTTAAGTTGCCTAATAATTATGCACAGTAATAGTCACCTGCACACACAGATATCCCCCTAAAATAGCTAAAACTAAAAACAAACTAAAAACTACTTCCAAAAACATTCAGCTTTGATATTAATGGGTCTTTTTGGGTTCATTGAGAACATGGTTGTTGTTCAATAATAAAATTATTCCTCAAAAATACAACTTGCCTAATAATTCTGCACTCCCTGTATAAAGACGATCCCATATTCAGAGAAAAGCAGAAAGAACGTATGAGGAAAACATGTAGAGAATCTTATAGAGAATCTCCAGTGTTCAGAGAGAAGCAGAAGGAGCGTATAAGAAGAACTTACAGAACTTGTGCTGAATTCAGAGAGAAACATAAAGCTTACATGAGGTCACATGTTTACAACTTGTATAAAGAAAGTGAAGAATTTAAACATAGAAAACAATCTTATATCACTAAACGTTATGGAGAAGAGAAACAATTTCAGCAACAGCACAAGGACAATATGAGAGAACGAATGAGAGTAAAATATTGGAACGTTTTTTCTTTTAGACAGATACATAATATCAGATGTGCAATGAACATAAAAAGAAAATATCGTCAGATGCATCGACCAGCTGAAAGTTTACAGTATCATCCAGATAACAGTTTAATGAATGAGGCCATATCTCGTTTCAGATCAAACATTAAGTCAGCACCATCTTATGTTTGTACTGTTTGTCTAAAAGCTTCTTTTCCTAATCAGGTGAAAATCTGCAAAAGAAACAATTACTCAAAACACCAAACTGTAGCTCAGCAGTGTCTAACTGGTAAATTTGTTCATGTGTGTGATGAAGCATGTAATGATCACTGCAGCTTTCCCGTTGAGAGAAAAAAGGAGTATATCTGTCACACATGTCACAGTTCCCTCAAAAGTGGACGCATGCCAAGGCTTGCTGCTGTCAATGGTTTAGAACTGCAGGATATTCCAGCTGAACTTCGTGATCTCAACATTCTGGAGAGACATCTGATTGCCAAATGCATACCATTTGCAAAGATTATTCCACTTCCAAAGGGCAGACAAAGACTCATACGTGGTAATGTGGTGTGTGTACCATCTGAAGTCCAACAAACAGTTGACTGTTTACCGAGGCTCAGAAACCAATCACAGATAATGAGGATCAAGCTTAAAAGACGACTGTGCTACAAAGGCCATCAGCTGTTCCAGACTGTCACCTGGTCTAAACTCATTCAAGCCCTGTGTAAACTCAAACAGATTCACCCACAGTACACAGATGTTGTTATCAGAGATGATGCATTACTTTGTGATCCAACGTTACCTGATGATGACAGCAGTGATGAAGCCAGCATGGGAAGTGATGATTATGATGAAGCAGATTTAATGGAAATTGACAACTATGAAAAAGATGCCCTTTTGAGTGAAACTGAGTCTGAAATAGAACAAGATATTAATATGCAATCCTGTGATGAACAACCAGAGGAACAAAATCCAGATGAACCAGAAAGTGATTTGAACAATGGAGGTTTTGCTCTAGAAAGTTGTCTGCAGCCTGTAGACATTTCAGAAGAGATTCTCTGTTTCACTGATAACACATATTGTGTGGCTCCTGCAGAAAGAAACAATCCTGTTAGCTTCTTCAGAACTCCTCATTTGGAAGCCATGGCATTTCCTGTGCAGTTTCCTACTGGTCAGAATACACTGGATGAAAAGAGACTTCTTAAACTCACACCAAGTGCTTACTTCAAGTCAAGGCTTTTCAACATTGATGCAAGATTTGCTAAAGACACAAATTACCTATTTTTCTCACAGTTTGTTACTGAAATACACGTGGCTAATTCCAGCATGACAATACAGCTAAGGAAAGGTAAAACTATGACCAAAGATGGATGGAAAATCACATCAGGAATGTTACAAAGTAAGACAGAAGTAGAGAAGCTGGTAAGAAATAAAGATGCAATCAGATTTATGCAGCCACTCAGAGGAACTCCAGCTTACTGGCAGAAAACTACCAAAGATTTATTCAGTATGCTTCGTCAAATAAGAACACCTCAGTTCTTTGTCACATTCTCTGCTGCTGAGATGAGATGGCCTGAAGTGATTCAAGCAATAAAGAGACAGCAAGGTGAAGAGGTTGATTTTGAAGCCCTGGACTGGTCAGAAAAGTGTGAAATTCTAAGATCAAATCCAGTAACCACCATGCGAATGTTTGATAAGCGTGTTGAGGCTTTGTTCAGAGATTTGCTGTTTTCTCCTGCACAGCCCCTTGGTGAAATCATTGATTACTTTTACAGAGTTGAGTTCCAGCACAGAGGTAGTCCGCATATACACATGTTGCTGTGGATTCGAGAAAAGGTAGAAGTAGATGTGGATGATGACCAAACTGTCTGTGACTTTGTGGACAGATACATCTCAGCTCAACTCCCTGATCCAGAAAAACAACCTGAACTGCACAAAAAAGTCACTGAACTACAAAAGCACAGCAAAAACCACACAAAAACATGCTTTAAGAGTGTGAACTCTGGTTGTAGATTTGGGTTTCCAAAACCACCAGCCACAAGAACAATGATTGTGAGACAGGATGAGGATTCAGACACTGAAGCTGCAAAAGCCAAACTCAGACCTTTGATGAACCTGCTGAAGGAACCTGAAGCTGCTTCCCTCACCATAGAGCAGATTCTGTCACAATGCAACTTGAGAATGAATGAGTATGAACAATGCCTCCAAGACATAAACAAGAAAACAGCTCTCATTCTGAAACGTGACCCAAAGGACTGTTGGATCAACAATTACAACCCACACCTGCTTGAAGCCTGGAACTCTAATTTAGATGTCTCGTTAATTTTGAATGCCTATTCATGTGTAGAATACCTCTGTAAATATATAACGAAGAAAGAATCTGGCCTTTCTGAATACCTGAAGACAGTTATTGATAACTCTGGAAACAACACGGTCAATGAATGTGATGAAATGAGAGCTGTGATGCAGGCTTACTCAAAAAAGAGAGAAATCAGCGCACAGGAGTGTGTGACTCGAGTCTGTGGCCTAAAAATGAAAAAATGTTCCCGCAGTGTTGTATTTGTACCAACAGATGATAACCCAGTAAAAATGAGTCGCCCGATTAGCTACCTGGAAACCACAACACATGACAGTTGTAATATTTGGATGACAAGTTTGAGTGATAAATACAAATGCAGACCTGAGACACCAGAATATGAGGAAATGTCCCTGGCTGATTTTGCTGCCCTGTGCAGGTTGGTGAGTGGTCCAAATGAAGGAAAAGATGTGCTTCCTCTTCTAAACCAGCTTGGATTTGTACAAAGGCGAAAGAATGATAAACCAGCAATAATCAGGTATTACCACTGTTCACAGGAAAAAGATCCTGAGCAATATTATGGACGACTGTTGAGACTTTACCTTCCACACAGATCAGAGCAGGAACTGAAACCACAATGTTTCCAAACCTATCAGTCCTTCTACAACTCAGGTTTTGTACGACTTCCATGTTCAGACCACAGTGAGTCTGTGAAAAGGATTGTTAAGAGAATTAAAGACAAGTATGAGAAGAACTCTGAGGATATTGAGAGTGCACTGGAAGAGTTTGAACAAAATAGGGATGTTGTGATCGATGAATGGTGTAATCTGGCTCCTGAATCTGAAGTTGTGAGGATGCAATGTGATGAGAATCTTCCTGAGAGACATTCTGATGATGAGAACGAACAGGAGAATGTCCCCGACTACAGTCGTCAGTCTGATGCTGTAACAGAGATCAGAGCCATCAGAGAACAATCTGCAGTAGATCCAGCTGTGGTACGCGTAATGTATCAGAATCTGAACCAGAAGCAGGCCTGCGTGTTCTATGCTATAAGAGACTGGTGTATTCAGCGAGTTTGTGGTTTGAACCCAGATCCATTTTTCTTCTATATCAACGGTGGTGCAGGAACTGGAAAGTCACATCTGATTAAATGTATTCACTCTGAAGCATCAAAGATCCTGAGCAGACTGCCTGCTAATGCAGAAGAAGCTGACATATCAAATCCAACTGTTTTACTGACTTCATTTACCGGTACAGCAGCTTTTTCTATCAATGGCTCTACATTACATTCTCTACTGAAACTACCCAGGAGTCTGAAACCACCCATTCAAGGACTTGGTAACCAACTGGATGAAGTCAGATCTGAGCTGATGAATGCTGAAATTATTGTTATTGATGAGATTTCAATGGTTTCAAAACCTCTTTTTGCCTATGTGGATGCAAGACTGAAACAAATCAAAGGCACTCAGAGACCTTTTGGTGGAATGTCAGTTTTAGCTGTTGGAGATTTTTACCAGCTGCCACCAGTGCGACAGTCTAAACCTCTCTGTGTTTATGATCCAGAACAGATTGACCTATGGCAGGAACATTTTCAGATGATCACTCTAACCGAGATCATGCGTCAGAAAGATGATGTGGCCTTTGCAGAGATGTTGAACAGGATTAGAGTCAAAGAAAAGACAGATGAGCTTTCTCAGTGCGACAGAGATTTGTTGTCACAGGCTGTGACTGCACCAGAAGACTGTCCAACTGAGGTCTTACACATTTATGCCACCAACAAGAATGTGGAATCCCATAACACAGATACCCTGAAGAAGCTTCATTCAAACATCATAATCATCACTGCAGACAATTTCCAGAAGGATAAACGTACAGGCAGAATGGCACGAAGAGACAAACCATTTACAGGTGGGCGAAATGATTTACCCGACACTCTGAACGTCGCTGAAGGAGCTCGAGTCATGCTGACCAGAAACTTGGACACACTAAACGGTTTGGTCAACGGTGCTTTTGGTATACTGATAAAGGTTGTGAGATCTGAAAATGATGGACACATAATTAAACTGGGGCTCAGAATGGACAACCGGCAGCCTATGAGACACAACCGCAGTGCTAATGCAGCATCTGATGATCTGGTTTACATTGAGAGAGCAGAGGAGAGTCTGAAGTTTAAAGGAGCAGTACGCAGACAGTATACTGTAAAGCTAGCATTCGCCTGCACAATTCACAAAACCCAGGGTCTTACAACACAGACAGCTGTAGTTTCAATGAAGAACATTTTTGAACCAGGTATGGCTTATGTTGCTCTCAGCAGGGTGACGTCTCTCAGTGGACTCTATTTACAGGACTTGGATGAGAAAAAGATTTACGCCAATCCCGAGGTAACTGCAGCGCTCCAAACCATGAGACAAGCCAGCGTTGAGGAAATGATGCCTCTTCTTCAGGTCAGAGAAACAGCCAGCAGACTTGACACTCTTACACTGATCCATCACAATACGGAGGGTTTGCCATCTCACATCAGTGACATCAAGAGTCATCATGAAATGTGTTTAGCAGATGTTTTGTGTCTCACAGAGTCTCACCTCCAAGGCTCCTTTGTTGCAGACAGTCTTCATTTGGACGGCTACACCATGTTCAAACGCAACAGACATGTGTCCTACACAAACTTTCCTCACATGGCCAGCAGAAGTGGTGGTGGAGTTGTCGTGTATTTGAGGAATCATTTTCAGGTTCAGGTAAAACAGTATCTGCATAATGTCACTGATCTTGAGTTTTTAGTGTTGAAGGTTCAGGCTCCATTCCCTGCGCTCATTGCAGTTGTGTACAGACCCCCTGACTACAGTTTGACACCGTTCATGCAAAATCTGGTAAGTCTTTTAGATTCACTTGAAATAATGGACTGTCACCCAATAATTGTGTGTGGAGATTTTAATGAGAACCAGTTACAGAGTGGAAGAAAACAGATTCTGGAGCAGTTTCAGTCTAGAGGGTATTCACAGCTGATCACTTCTGCCACTACAGACAAAAACACCCTGCTTGACCTCATTTTTATTTCTCAGCCACAGCAATATCTCCATTCAGGTGTCCTGAGGACATATTACAGTTACCACAACCCTGTGTTTTGTGTCCTGTCCTCGAGCCAATCATGAAGTCGTCTGGTGAGTTTTGAAACAATTACAGATCATGTTTGTTACAGAGTTTACTGATTGTAGAGCATGAAAAAGATTTTTCATTGAAAAATCACATTTCTTCATATTGTCTTCCCTACTCTGTCTGTAAGAAGACCCTTTCTTATTGCAATGTTATTAATCATTTCACCAAATCATGGCTGTACTTCATGCAGAGCCGGGAGATCTGCTTTCTGTTATCATGCACCTCGGATCTGAAATATGCTGCAAAAAGTATTAAACGGACATAATTTATTTTTTATTTCATGTTTTAAATGACTAAATCTACTAATGCATTTTTTCATGGATGTTAATTGTCATCTCCTTTTTTGATACTTTTTTTACTCTGACGTATGTATCTCAACGAGATCTTCCCCTCCAAGGGCTTTCAAATATGAAATAGTAAATAAATAAATCCCAGATAAATGCAGGTATTTATTATGGGTCACATGAATAAATACAGACAATTATATTTTCTTGATTATAGTAAATTTTGTAGAATCAAATGTTTTTGGGATGAATGAGGTTTTGCTTATCATGTTTTACAGGTAAAAAAATGTAAAAGTTTTAAACTATCTTTAGGCTACCAGAGATGTCTATAATGATACATTATGTAGAGAAAAACATTTTTACAGCAACCAGAATATATATAAAAACTGATTTAGAAGTACATGGAAAGTTTCTGCATCCATTTTCTGACTTGGCCTTTAACTGGGTGGGTTTGGGTTTGGGTGGATAAAGGCCAAGTCAGAATTCTCTGAGCAGCTGGAAAAAGCTGCTAATAAACAAAGACATCAGAAAGCGGGAGCTTTAGGTGTAGCCCCCGCTTTCTGACGCACTAATTAGATTTAGTAACTGACACCCCATACCAGCATTACATAGACACTTGGGGGCTGAAATGGGTGGGAGGGGAGGGTGGGTGGTGTTAAAAGCACTTTATGTTTTGTAGATGTATTTTTTTCAGACAGGGCACACACAGTCCTGTTTCCTTTGTGGGAAAACCTTCAAACTTCACCATCCTCAGCTGAAACAACATCTTAACACCATCTTCATGAACTGCTGAGCCAAACCTGATCCATCAGTGCTGGACTGCACAGATAACTACATGCCACAAGGAGACTGGTGTTTTATGAACTGCCATACCAGTGTGTCTTCAATGGAGAAGATGACACACCCATCACCTGACCTCCTGCCTGATCTGGAGACCATCATCATGCTGCCACACTGCACACCTCTGAGACCATCAATGATGACTCCTACTGAGGAAACTGTATTTCCTGTCAGAGATGCTCAGTGATCCTCAGAGCAGAGAGAGGTATGATTCTTTATCTTTGATAAAAAAAAAAAAATGTCAGTGTTTTTAATTCAATTAATTAATTTAAATCCTGTCTATTGCATAAATAATTCCACACTCAAATGATTATACTTGTTGACACTTTTTGAGTTTTAATTCACATTATGGATTACAAATCTATGCTTTTTCTACTCTGTCTCTCTGTGCAGCTACTGCTGTCTTCTGAGTTCTTCAGTGTCCCAACTGAGACATTCAAACCTCACTGCAGAGCTCATGTCTTTCCTCACCATCATGTGAGTGTGAGATTGCTCTGGATTCTGGTTATGTGGCCTGCATCACCTATAAGGTATTTCAACATTGTTCATTGTATAACTTATTTGTAGTTTTTAAGCCTTAACACAAATAAAATGTTCCTTTTTCTGTATTTTTTAGAACAAGCTTGTACAGTGTGCCTGCATTCCAGCTTCTTAGACTCTACACAAGTGGACAGAGTATCAGTGTTTGTCCACTCTTACAGACACCGACTTCTGTCAACTCACTGCTACTGATCAGGCACCTCACTCCAGGAAGACAGAGGGCTGCAAGCCTGTCATTGTTTCCAGTGTGGCTTTGTATTCTTGGGGTAGCATCAGATTTTTCCCACAAATATTCAAAGGTAACACTTATTTTAAGCTTAGTTATTAAATCAAAAGTCTTCCCTTGTGTTAATTTTATTGTTTTAAAAAAAAATTTTGTTTTCTTTTAGATTTATATGCAGTGATCGGATGTGGTGGAGCTTTGTTAACTGTGTGGAAAACATCTGTTTGTGATGATATTTACAATGAGGCTTTAAGGTGACAGTTTCCATGTAATTTCAATCCTTTTACTAAGCAAAAACATGTTTGCAATTAACATATTTTTTTCAGTTTTGTCTTTTGGATTTATGGTTAACATTCCTCTGTGACAGCAAATACTAAACTGGTCCAAGTAACCAGCATATCATTGGTCAAAGGCAAAAAGGACCACATGTCACGCTAGCAATTAATTTTTGACTGTGTTTGTGTCACCAGATTTAACAAACAATATCAGACATATGAAACTGAACTCTGGATTAATGTGCAGATGTTTTTTGTGGGTTTTTTTTTTTTTTATTGTTGAATAATTATTTTGTAGGACAAACCCAATCTATTTACCCAAACAATGTAACTTGTTTGGGTAAATAGTGGATTAATATATCTAAGTCTATAAGTATAGCAAGCTGAATTCATGCAAACACACAGCTCTAAATCTTGAATTGTAGGATGTACAAAAATGATCATGTGATTATTATGGACATTTAAATAACTATATCTATTGAACCATTACACGTATTCTTTATAGAAATTACACAATCTCAAATTGTGAAAAAAGAAAGTGTTTAAGAGAATAAATAATGTGTGTTTGTATGAATCCTGCCTTAGTATGGGGTGTCAGTAACTACATTAGTATAGAGTAGGTCTAACAGTGGTTTTCCACATCTGCTCTAATATATATAGATAATGGGTCAGACATACAAAGTCATTTTGAAAAGTTCATAAAGGTCATTTATATGTGTTCCTCTTTATCATTTTATATCAGGTCACGCAGCTGACTTGAGATTTGATCAGAGTAGAACCATAACATTCATGCTAATGGTTCTACTGTTTACATTTACTTTATGATGGATTTCACCCTGGTCACAGCACTATGTGAAAAGCTGTTAGAGGTAAAGTTAACCCAATTAATACCTCATCATAAGTCACTCTCTAACGCAAAGCAGTGATTATTTTTCACTGTATTTTATTCCACAACAATGTTCTTTATTTGATCCCTGTTTCTTTAAATATGCACATGGATTGTTCAGCTGTGTGACTCTCCACACCTCAAATATATCACAATGTGGACTTCATTTCGGTACAGATTCATCATCAAATCAGGAAACTGTAAACTAATTGAAAAAATGAAGCTTATGAAATTTTTAATGTGGCATTGGAACATGTTGTTTATCCTTGCCAAATGGTATTTACACAAAACTCCAGCAAATCAGAGGATGTATTTTTGTCCCTCACTTGCTGTTTACATATGTGTATATTTTTGCAGTTAATAGCCTATCATGTATCTGCGCATCTTAGGGCCATAAACATAAACATGGCAAACAAGGATATGTTCACAATTCCAACAGATGCTTTAATTGTTTGTATAGATGTTAGATTCATTTGATTTGCATTTTCTATTAATATTATTCTGTTTGTCCCAAATGGGATTTTTATTTCTGTATGCCATTATTGTAATCATTGGAAACAACTGAGTAAATATTTTGTATCATATGTTTCTAAAAATATTTGAATGTTCTACTTTTCTACTACTGGTTTTCTACTTTCTAAACTTTCTGCCACTCTTTGGCATTTCAATAACATTATTTTTGGGTATTTTTATCTCTGCATCTTGTGCATTTATTACCTAAATGTTGTTTGTGTGGGTTTTGTTTATGTTTTGTTTTGTTTTTTGCCATTTTTAGATTTCACCAGCTGTGTAAACTCTGCAATTTTACCTTGGTTTTGTTCCACATCAGTTTATCTGCTGGCTGATTTTCTTCCTTTTCTAATGTTTCTGGTAATTTTTCACAGTTAAACAAGTAACTTTGAGGTTACTTCAGCCTTTTCAGCTGTTATCTGTTGACAGTTTTGCCTAATTATTACATTTCTGCAAAATTATAGCAGTTCTGATAAGTTGTAATATTTCTGCCAAGTTATTAATTTTCTACTAAATTATATTATTTCTGCTAGGTTACACTACTTTTGTTTCTTATGTTATGTTATGTTATGTTATGTTATGTTATGTTATGTTATGTTATGTTATGTTATGTTATTCTAAATTATTACATTTCTGCTAAGTTGTAGCTTCTGGTAAACTACAACATTTCTGCTGAATTGTTATGTTTCTTCTAAGTTATTGCATTTCTGCTAAGTTATTACATTTTTGTTAACTTGATGTTGTTCTGCAAAGTTATTAAAATTTCAACAACTTTTTAAACACTGACTTTGATTTCTTCAGCTTCTTCAGCTATTTTCAACTATTTTCAGCAGACAACTTCAGCTTTACAGCATCCACACTGCATTTTCGCAGGAAATGCAAATTTTTCTAGTTAAGTATCTGTTTTCCTGTGCCGTCTGCGCTTGGGTCCTTGTCTTGCCACACAGGATATGCAGCCGCAGATCCTGACAGCAAGTTTCGAAGATAAACCATATTAATTTTGGAACCAACCTTGTGTCTACTAGGTCTATTTATTGATTATACCACACAGAGGCTTTCTTTTCCTTCCTGCAGCTATCAGCTATAAGGAATGTGTGATGTCATCATTTCATAAACTTTTTTAAAAAGGTAATTGATGCTGATCCTGTCCATCCATCATGACCACAGTGTACCCACCTTAAGAATGTTGCCTTCAGCAGGATAATACGTCATGCCACAAAATCGAATCATTTCAAACTGGTTTCTTGAACATGGAAATTAATTCACTGTTCTCAAATGATCTCCACAGTCAGTTCTCAATGCGGCGGAGCATGACTCACATCATGGATGTGCAGCCAACAAAATGTGCAGCAGCTGTGTGACACGATCATGTCAATATTAACCAAAATCTCTGAGAAATGTTTCCAGCACCTTGTTGAATCTGTGCAATTAAGGATTAAAGCAGCTCTGAAGACTCCAATTCTTTACTAGCAAGGTGTACCTAATAAAGTGCCCACTGAATGCATGTTCCCTTCTTTCTACGTTACATTTCTTCCATTTTGACAGTTACTCGTGTGTGCAGCTGTAGTGAACGCTCAGCTGCACTTTGAAA
Source organism: Perissodus microlepis (assembly GCF_051167445.1). Taxonomy (NCBI): domain Eukaryota; kingdom Metazoa; phylum Chordata; class Actinopteri; order Cichliformes; family Cichlidae; genus Perissodus; species Perissodus microlepis. The sequence goes on from NC_140478.1 coordinate 24,901,790, forward strand.
AAGAAAAGCTCAATGTGCAACGCATTGAACCTTGAAGCATTTAATTTTATCCTCTGAATTGTATTATTAATTCATACTGTTAAAATGTCTTCCCACAAATTAATGGACAAAATGCATAGACTCACAACTGCTGTGAGGGGTCTGTGCTGTCAAATGATCCATTATGGTATTACTGAATGAGGTCTATTGATTAAAAGCCTGCTCTTAGCAAAGCTGGAAAAGCAAGTTTCTGAAGTCAAAGAAATTGGTCATTCTTCAATAGCAAGGTCAGTCAATTGATTTCAGCTCAACAGAGCATGCACTTTAGTTACAGGAGACAAAGCTGAAGGCAAAGCGACCAACAAACAAGAAGCAACTGGAGCTGCATGTAGCATCAGATGAAATCCACAGGTTCTAGAGGATTTTCATTTAGTATTTAAAATTTTAATCTGCATGAGAAAGAAGTAAATCAAGCACTAACTTCTAATAAGAGACCAACAGATTCTTCCTTCTCACAGAACGACTTTTGTTAACAGAGTAACAAATTCAGTAAACAGACCAAAACACAGCTGACTGCAACACAGAGCAGTGAAACAGCTGAAGACGTGCAGCTCAAACAATGTCATTGTAATGTAAATGATAATGAATAACAATCACACTGTCAGAAGCCGAACAGTTCAATAACAACACTGATGATTCATTAATAGCCACTGAGTATGAAAACTAACAACCAATACTGTGAAAGCTGCTATAGCACAGTTAATGAAAGCCATAAATGTTTAATTCAGAATAAATTCAAGGCATTAGATTACTAGGAAAATAGTAAATTCTAAGTTTGTTGTTCTGTCTGTAATTACAAATAACTAAAAAATAAGAAGTAGGCCTACATACCAGTTCATTTATACCATCAGACGTTTGTACCTGAAACACAGACACCATGCCTTTGGTGTGACTCTGCAGTCACTGCTGCCGGCTGTGTTTCCTTCATTAACTCCAATAAACGCTGACAGGTGGAGGACAGCGCTGACGGCTCTGTTAATAAATATGAAAGCTGCTCTTAATGTCCTGAACAAATATACTGGAACTGCGCTCTAATATATATGAGGCTTTGAATTAATGTCACAGCTTATTTATCAGTGTAGGAAGGCGGGAAACACAAACGAGAGTACAGTTATTATTTAAAATTACATTTAAAGTACAAGGACAGAACAGGATGGGATTAGTAATAATATGTATAATCATTTATACAACAAAGATGTTAAAAAGTGGGTATTAGAGAGAAAACTCACCAGCAGCAGTAACCAGAAGACCAGCCCGCACACCACTTCAGAGGCCATGGGTCTGGGCAGGCCGTGATGAATCCAGGTAAAAGACACCGAAAACTGTCTCTCTAAGGGTTCTGTTGCATCCCAAACTCATGCGCTCCCAGCTGGCTGCTCCAGACGGACACATCGGCTCTCCGCTGGTGACACCTGGACTCTGGTTATTCCACAGTGGGACACTGCGCATTCACCAAGGTTCGCCCCACCAGCTCCATCGCCAGAAAACAGTATCACCATGGTAGTTTAGTGGCTCAGACGATGTAAAGTCATGTTGACCCTGCACAAGCTGAGCAGCGGACTCAGATGCGCAAACAGCTGCGCTGGCACGGCGCGTAAAAAAACCGGACAAAGGAGCCAACAAGTCCTCAAGTCCAATTAAACCCACTTTCAATACTAAACCACATTAACGAGGAACTATAACTAGGTTATTACGTGGTCTCATTACAGTTCGTTTTTGAGTTTCGTTAAAAGCAAGCAGGGGGGTTGAGGCCATAAGTCTCTTTATTCTTTTGGTTACATTTGACTGACTGGTCGCCAACAGGAGGCTCCAGGACAAGCCTGGGATTGACTTCGGATTCAGCCAATCAGAAGTGCGACTGGTTGCTGAGCCAACCTCCTGCGATAATTGGAAGCAAAACGTGGGGCGTGCAGTCTTATAATTGTATGATTGCATAGTTTGCTATTTAATCACCATCATCAAATTTCTAAACACCAAACAAGCAGGACCCCCAAGACGAAGATTTTATGAATTTCAAGAGGAGACTTTTCCTTATGACCTGATCCCTTTTGGTACAGCTATATCAGAGAGAAACAGCGACACCTACCGGTGCAGTATAACCACTCCAGTCTAATCCAGTTGACCACAAAAACAGGCCTTGGCTGTTTCTGCTTGCAGGAAAATCAATTTTACCAAAATGTTTTCACTTCTCGGGCAAATTCTAAACAATGTAAGCGGGTAAACAAACATGATCTACAGCTCAGTTCAGAGCCTCAGGATGCTTTTTTAAATTTCCAAATATTCAAACAAAAATGCCACTGATCATTCATTAAAGTTAAGGAACGTTTCTTCATGGTTCAGAGGTTGCTCAGTAGAGGATGATGAAAAGCGTACTGGTCAATGTGCATGAAATGGACTGTTACAACGGGTCAGAATTACCCCGTCAAAACATAATAAATGTTACCTTTTGATAAAGGAGGAAAACGCATGGAGTCTTTTTTATATTTTTACACTGGTGAACTGGTCAACTTAAATTTTAGTTTTTGGGCATAAAGTTATTATTTTAATACACTGTTTGAAATTTAAATTGTAACTGAACGTTGAGTAATTTGACATATAAAAGTGACTTTTATATTTTTTTATTTCTTTTGTCATTTGTGGAAACACTTGTTTATTTTCAGGGAAACATTCAGCCTAAAATTCACCATTTGTCAGCATCTCCAAAGGTCAGGAATGAACTTTTTATATCTCATTTCTTAAATATGTGCAGAAACCGAAATGTTGAAAGTCAGACTTCTCTCAGTGATTCAGTGTGGGAGGATACGCAGATGGATAAACTGTTGTTCATCAGGAAAAATGCTTTGACATTTAACATTCCTGTTTGTGTGCAGAATAAATAACTGTGGTAATTCGTTAGCAGATTTTGTAATATTCTTTTTTTATCATCAACAATTTTTATTTATTTCATTTTAAACTTGAATAACAGAACTTAAGGATAAATACATAAATAAATAGTTTAAAAAACAAACAAACAACAACAAAAAACAAAAACACAAAACAACAACAACAAAAAACAAAAACCAAAACAAAGGGAAGTTATCCTATTCTTTCTTCGCACACCAATCCCCACACCACCACTCTGTCATTACTCCTCTGTTCTTCAAGTTACAGAAAGCCAGCTTGTAAAGGGGGACCAAATACAATCATATTGATGCAATTTGTCTAATAAACCATAAGTCACTTTTTCGTAAGACGCCAACTTAGCCATTGTCTTTTGCCACTCTTCATAGGGAGGGGGGTTCTTTTTCCGCCAATGTCTTAGCAGGACCCGTTTGGCCGTAGTAAGAGCCAAAATAATCCATCTTTTTGTATAACTGGAAAAATCTCCATCAGAAAGTTCTGTGGTTATACCAAGTATGGACAGTTTTGGTGAGATACCAAATCTCCTTTTTAAAACACTGAAAATTACCTCCATTATATTTTCCCACCAATCCCGAAGTGCCGAACAGCTCCATAAGATATGTAAAATCGAAGCATTTTGAACATCACATCTCCAACATTCGTCCGTAGAGGCCAGGTTCCATTTAGACAATTGTTGCGGTGTTCGATGCCACCTATGGATTATCTTAAGTTGAATAAATCTACTGCCTGTTTCTTTATACATAGAATTAACATTTTGAAAACATGAATCCCATTCAACTGAAGAGATTTTGTAATATTCTAACTAATTAACACATTTGGCTGGTTTCCAATATTTAAGGCCATTCTTCATCTATACCACACAGACACAAGAGTGGTAAAAATTTAACAAAGAAAATAGAACAGTTTAGAGGAAAATATGAAAACCAGTCTTCTAAGACACCAGAGGTATTGGTTATTTATTTATTTGTTTATTTATTTGACAATCATTGTAGTTGCATCTGTTCACTTTATAGTAACCAGATGTCATTATGACAGAATTTTTTACAGATTATAAATGAATTTGTATGAAAAGATTACTGCCATATGTACATATTGCAAGCAGATCTGTACAAATTAGTGTCGTCGCTAAGAATCACAATTTTTGCACAGATAAAGTAACAGTCAGCAGGAATGACATAGAAGAAACAAAATTTTACTTTTCCAGGAGTCTGTTGGCCATGTGTCTGTGTTGTCAAATCACTTGGTGAACCATCCTGTAGATGTGGACACTGTCGTCACGGAGGACTCCTATCCAGGCTGAAATGCTTTATCGGCTCACTAAATGTTGTCATCGTGTTTGGAAAACATGTTCATCTGATTTAATGTGTTTTTAATGGAGATACCTGCATTCATCATGTTTCTCCATTCATTTATTCAGTTTTAAGTGAGTCATAAAATCTCCATGGATGGCAAAATGTCATTAAGAAAGCTGCCTGGAGCTTCTCCAGCACTCTGAGCACGGTGTACTGAAAGCTGGTGTTGACTCATTTGCTTGAACATGATTTTAAAATAAAAGCTAGAATTTTGCACCAGCATACTGGGAAATTTCTGAGACTCTGATCTTTGATGTTAGAGCTATTTGTTAGCATGACACCACAGACAAATTTTGTGTAATAATTTTTCTACTGAAACACAAATGAATCTTCTCGCTTCCAAAATGCTATAGCTGTGGAACAAATATATTCAAAATACAAATGAGAAATGGTTTGATAGACCTGAATACTGTGAAAAGTACTAATTTAGACTGAAAATAATGAAACAATAATAAAAATGTTAAGGTCTCCCTCACATTGGCTTTTCCTTCAATTCATAGATATCAGCAGCAGTAAGGACCAGCAATAGCTTGAAATCATAACTTTCTTTATGACTTCATCAGTCCCTTGCATGGAGGAATGTTGGGCCACTGATCCTTACAACAGTGTTATAAATGTTTCAGTTCATTGACATTTGCAGGCATTCCTTTATGCACAGCTCTCTTAAGATCCTGCCACAGTATTTCAGTTGGGTTGAGGTCTGGACTTTAACTGGAACATTGATACGCTGTCCTACTGCATACCCAGTTTCAGTCAAGCTTTAGCTGTCAGACAGACTGTCCTGTGTTTCACTCTAAGTGAACTCAGTGACTGCAAGGTGCAAAACAAGCCCAAATCACCACCTCACTACTGTTGTGTTTGACAGTTGGTATGAGGTACTTGTGTTGATATGCTGCTTGTTTTTTTGGGTTTTTTGCAAAACATTGTGCTGTGCCAAACATCTCCATGTTGGAGATTAAAGACAAAAAAAAATCTTCAAGTGTAATGCTATGAACTTCAACATTTAACAAGTGTCAGATTATAATATTATTTTATGCCATGTTAGACCCTTAATTAAAGATGGTGAATTATTATGTAGTTTTAGTTTGCATTATTCTCCTGAATTAGAAGAAGGTGATAACTATTGCATTTGTTAAGCTGAGTTGCATTACATTAGACTGCTGATTTATTGTGAATGAATGATATTGTTTTATGATGCATTATACTGCTGAGTTATGAGAAATACTGTTTGCAGAAAGTCATCGCCTTATTTGTCTGATTAGAAGAGAACAGAACATACTGGAGTTTTCTGCCCCATCTCAGCAGGAGCAGATAAACAGGGAGCCAAGGTCGTAGCTTAGGCACTGTGTGAGAGAAAGAATGTGAATGTTTAGGCTTTTATGATTAGGTGGGGGCCACTAGAGGCTATAAGAGTTTGATCAATGCTCCACCATTTTGAGATCTGATGCTGTCTGCGTACGGTGTCCATCTCCCACGCGTGTGATCATTAAAAATCATCGTTTGACTCAACCCGGCCGGACCAGTGTTGTTATTGTGGTTTTTCCTCTTGTATCCATCCCCAATATTTAAATCCGTAACACAAGCTAAATGAAGCTTGTGGAGTAGCTCTAAGGTTTTTTGCAGTTTCTCTCAGCACTGCATAGACTGGCTTGTGCTGTGCTCAGACTGCATGTTAAACATTAACATGCAGTCTAGCACATGTTAACTCAAACTGCAGGAGTGGGGCTAGGAGTGTCCCAGATGAATTTGCTGGGACATCCACTGCCGGAAGATTGGCAGCTGTCTTGGATGTTTTTCACATAATCTTTCTCACTGTAGAATGATGGATTGTTCATAAATGGCCTTATAACCTTCCCCAGATTGATGGGCCGCTACGGATGATCTGATATCCTTGATGACGAGGGAACAACACCAACACGAGGATATCAGATCGTCCGGCAGCTACAGTTGCTTCTCTAAGATCATTGCTGATGTCCTTTCTTTTAGGTATTGTGTCAACACACAGCCGAATGCTCCAACTCAGCTAAGTGCAAAAACACCTACTTTTTAGAGGCATTCATAAATACTAATGGTCAGTTAATCAAGAAGGCAGGTTCTGCTACTTACCCTTTATGTCCTTTAGAAGTTTTTCACTTGTCTGCTTCTGCGTTTTCCCTCAGTTGTTCTTAAATTAATATTAACATGGCGTAATATGTCATTGTGCTGTTGTTTGCATTAGGTTGTATTTAAATAATTTTAGAACCTGCTAATTTTTTTAGGTTCTGATATTACACTCGAATAAGTTTTCTTTTTACTATGACTTTAAATTTAATGCCACTATTAACAAGACAAATGCTTAATGCTGCTGTTCCCCCTGAAGTGCATTATGCAGGAGAAGAGCAAGGTATGATGGGAGTCGTTTCTGAACCAAGTGGCCCTCCACCTGGAAAAAGCAGAGCACTTAAAAAAAAGTAGCTTTTCTGCTTATGATGTGATGAATCATCATTTGGCCTGATAACCAAAATAAATTCGGTTTATGAAAATAAGAAAAACAAACAGCTGAGCACTGCTAAGGGAAAAGCTGCCCAGAAGCTCCACTTTTCACTGGAGATCCAGAGCGGCTGGAAGGTCTGCAGTCAGTGACCCACGATGCCCCTAAGCTGCAGCCAGCAACAATCAATAACCAACCTCAAAACATGTCAGCGAGCCCTTGATTTGTTTCTGCCGTTTGAAGTCTGGACCTGCTGATCTAATCCCTCAGATGGATGTGAATCTTAAGTAACATTTGTCTTTGATCCATTATTTACCGGATTCTTGAGAGGGACTTATTGATAAACTCTTGGTTAAAATGGACTCAACAGTTTTACGCTGTGGCGCTCTGGGTCAAGTTGTTCTTGAGTCACTCACCTCAATTTTTAGGTCAAGATTGTTCTGTTGCCTTACACAGGAGCCCTGAGCTTTTGAGACCTCTAAATTGGCACCATTTAGCTTAAAGGCAGTGAATGTGAGATAATTCTCTTCAGCTATAGACTAAAAATGAAACACTTCCAGCCATTCTAATAATTCTACAAAGCTGCACTTCAACATGCTGATGCTTTGAATATAATGCTTAGCAGCTGTAATGTTTATCATATTCACTCACTCTTAGTTTTGTATGTAGTTTGCAGTGTATACAGTAAAACTTATAATGGCTTAGTTAGTCTTATAATAAAATGTTGTTTTGGTAATATAATTTAGCTTAAGAGAGACATTAACATCAGCAGGATTTCATCCATCCAGTAGTTTCAAGTAACTTGACACTAAATCATTTGTGTTACAAAGTAAAATTAAAGGGACTAGTTCATCCTCTGGGAACCAAAAACTGCTGTTTAAAAGTTTTATGGCAGTTTTATGCATCCAATAGTTTTAAAGTTGTCCAACTCAAAATTGCAGCTCAATGTCAGATGAGGGAAAAGGATGACACAGATGGCAAATCTTCTTCAGCTGATGTTTTGCTACTAGAAATTTTTACCCCAGTGTATTAATATTTTGCCAATTACAGAATGTTGCTGTTGTTTTCAAACAAAAGGCCCCGACTGATGGAGCATCAATGAATGTCTGAATGTAAAATATGACAAAATTGCATTGTATAGGGGTTCATTTTAAGGGGAAAGCTTTGGGATACATAAACATAAAGCCAGAAGTATGTGAACAACTATATAATCACTAGAGTCCTTTATTTCAAGACAGTTTTCAGCTGTCCACGTCTCCTGTTTAAATGTTCAAAAACTGTCAGCAAATTTGTATTTATGTTGACTTTGTGTCTTCAAAATGAGGGAAATGAAATGAAAGTGGTCAGATGCAACTATTTTACATCCAAAAACAATCCTTTTAGCTCAGTATTTCAGAAGGATGTGTGTGAAAATAGAGAATTGCGTGGATAAACAGAGAGTCAATTACCTTTTCTAAAATGTAATTACATAGCAATCCCACACAGTAAAAAAATATTCACGAGGAAATCCATCTAAATCCTCATATCTTTTGATTTCACTGGAGATGCCCACTGCAAGTCTAGAGCACGATTTGCCAAGAAGACAAGACAAAGGAAAATGAGATTAAAGTCCAGATTTCTTCAATATTGATCCATATGTGAAATCCAAACTGTGAACAAGTTCAATATTTACATGAAGGCACTTTGCAGGCACTTTAAAGGTGGCTCAGCTTAAGTGGGCTTTTTACCATATTTCTGTGGTTGCTGTGGATAGTCTCTTCAGGAATGGTAACTCCAGTATGGATTTTGTTCATATTTTAATGTTGTCAATAAACTTCCTGGTGACTGAAATCCAGCTGCTAAGAAGGAAGAAACATAAAAAAGTTTTCTCTTCCTTTTTCTAGGATTTATAATTAAACAAAGTTTACAATCGGATTCAAAAAGTAATGTTTTCAGCTTCCCTCGAAACAGCTGTAAGTTTTACTGTATGTGACAATAGAAGCAATACTAACAAAGAAACTGGACTCTATTCCAAAAAAGGATTTTTAGTGATACTGATGTTGGACAAGTTAGGTCCAAAATACAGCGTAGTCTGGCTCGCCAGCGAACACATTATTTTTAGGAATAATTTATGTTAAAGTATTTAAAGTGAAGCCTAGGTGTCTGCAGTAGAAAAGCAGTTTAACTGACAGAATGTCAAATTTACATCCACATCTGTAACAGACTGGCAAACTTCCAAGGGGGACCCTGCTTCTCACCCTGTGAATGCTACAGTCCCGCAACCTTAAATTGAAAACATGAATTAGCTAGATAAACAGAATGAATCTGGTAATCCAATTTTAAGGCACAATTTTCATTTTCATGCCAAGATTATTTACAAAGGGCTTAACGTAAGGATCTAGTGACCCAGTGTCTAATATTAGAGCTCCACTTGAACTCATGGGTCTGAGTATCTTGACCTCAATCTTGCTCTCACTGATTTTTAAAGATATTATGGTCATCCAGGTTTTGATGTTGCTGTAACATTCTAATAACAAGCTGCCATCGTTTCCTGTCAGGCCCACAGCTAGATCTGGGAATCATCAGCACAGAAGTGGAAGGAGATGCTATATCTTTTCATAATCGATGCTAGACGGAGTGAATACAAAAAAAATGGCCCCAGAACAGAACCTTGCGGAACTCCACGTAGGAGCGGTCCAGAGGGAGATGTTGAGCCTCCAAAACTGTCCCTAAAACTTCTCTCTGACAAGTACGATCTAAATTACTCTGAAACTGTTGATGGCTGGCAAACTGCTGTAAGATCTAAAAGCATTAAAATAACTGAGTCTCCAGAGTCAGCAGGTAATAAAAGATCCTTAAAAAACCTTAAAAGAGCAGATTCTGTGCTGTGACGTGGTTTAAAGCCAGACTGGAACACCTCAAGAATCACATCTGCCTCTGCAGAATACTGAAGGAGGAAGGAGACGAGATGTTTGCTCTACAGTCTTATAAACAAAATACTTGAGAACTTTTTCACAGTGTTGAGGAAACACTAAGAAATTATTTTTTCCACCTTTTGTTATTCTTGCCTGATAATCACGAGTAATATCTTTTAACCATGGCTAACATTTTTTACCAGGACATGTAACTTTAAGCAGACAAAAGGTTAGAAGTTATAAGGACTAAAGACATTAACTCTTCAATATTTAAAAACAGGGAGGACCTATCGGTCTCCATGACAATATTATATGGGTCAGCTGCCATGAGCATCATCATCCATCCCTCCATTTTCTTAAGAGTTTATAGATTTAGAATCAAGATGGGGCTCTGTGACAGCAGTGACACGCAACACTTTGGACAGATTGGTGTCAATTACGGGAACATTGTATATGTCGTTCTGTCAATGTGCACTTCTATCTTTTTTCAATCAAATATTTGGATAATAAATAAAACATCAGGGAACACATCATCCAGAAATAAAATTAAAGCAGAAAATGTAACCTAAATCATGTAGCAGGGAACCGCTCTGTAAACAGAGATGTGAAAGCATATTCCCAATCTGATTTCCCTCTTTGATGTTTGCCTTTATATTAGTCCAACCTTGGTTGGGACCCAACAGCAATTATGTAACTCATTTCTAGAGCCCACCTCCTACTTTTAACACTACAAGTTAGCCTGAGCACCTATCACGTGAGCTGAAAATGGATCATGCAGCAAACAGACTGAATTATTGACCTGAATTATGGCCTAATGCCATAATCACGTGCAAACAACTGCTGACATCTCACAGAATAAGACGTCACTCAATTTCAGCATCATCCTGTAGCATAATATGTTTGTTAAGAGGTTCATATTCTCCAATATAACCCAACCAGTCCTCTGCACACCATTAGGTGTAATGTAAGTGTAAGTGGGAGCTGAGTGTGTTATTTAAAAGTTTCCAGTTGATCATAAAAAATCCACACTGCCCCCCAATACTTGGTTCTATTTATCATAATATAAAAATTAACAGTATTAAACCCGTTATTGTTGCCTTTATTTTCTGTTATACTGTTAAGTTTGATTTAGACTTCTGCTGGAAATCTATCAGAAGAAAGGAGAGCAGCTAAAATGCTTTGTTTTTGATGGAGGACAGATTAAGAGGACTGCAGCCAAGGCTCACTTTAACCTGAAAAAGAGTAGTGAACTGTTAAAACAAGCTACTCTGTGGTGTCAAAGAATAAAGAAGTGGTGCTGAAATGAACAGAACAGGTCCCTATAATAGCTTAATGATGCTAATTATGCCACTGCAGAAATGCTTGTTGGTTTATTGTTATTGCCTGAAAAGAGAGCAGTCATTTGTGATTTTTGTTAGGTAGTGATCCACTTAAAAGCCTGCTTCAGTGTGTTGTCACATGTCTTAAGAAAAGAACTGACTGATAACCATACAGTTAAAAGTCAGTTACACAAACATGTCTTCTAAAATGCAACAATGACACAATATATGTACATTTTTATATTATATGTGTATATGTATATATGTGTCTCAGTGACCACATTGTCCACATCCTTCCATCTATTGTGTTCACAGGGAGTGAACAGCGCTCTCTCGAGGCGACAGGGGGCTGTCTGTGATTGCGTCACTGCGTCAGTGGAAAGGGGCGGGGACAACATGGCGGCTACAAATTTTGCATGTCTGCTGTTTTGTTTAGCATCATTTTCACAGCAGTTTAGCGCCTCCAGGCTTCTCAACGAACCGTGTTATAAACCCATCAGAGACCACAGGCCGGACTTTGTCAGGTAGGTGAAGATTTCGACCTCCAGCAGTCACACAGGTACTCACGTGAGCTCAGAGAGGAGCTAAACTAGCTCAGAAATAGGAACTCTGGCAGCCTTCCTTATCCTAAAAGTTGGCTGCAGCGTGTCTTAATAATATGGTAATTACTCGCCTTAGTGTCCTTAGTGTAGTAATATAACGTTAACGTATTAGTTAAATAAAAACGTATTAACACGAGTGTCAAAGTGAGTTCCGGGATACTTTTCTGTACTTCAGTACTTTGGTGCAATCTCAAAAATATGTTTTCTCCTAATGACGTGTATTGTTTTACGTGTACAGTACTAGGGTTTTCCTTGAAAATAAGCTTGTATATTTAGATATAGCAATATTATCACTAACGCTACACTAAAAGGTATATGTTAAAAAAAAACACTTTAATCACTAAAGTAGAAATAGGAGTAGACTTCGGAAAAATTTCACAACTAACATAACATTTTAAATATAGTTTTTTTGGGGAAATTATTTAGTATTTTTTGTTCATTTGGTTGGATTTATCAGCACAACCTGCCTGACGAGGCGTCTGTGAATGTGTCGAGAGCTGGGATGTCTGAATGGCTGCTTCCACAAAGTGTTGTGGTTTCTATTATGGATTTATTCTTCTAACAAATACACTCCACATAATAAAGACTGCAACACTGAAACAAACACTCTGAACCCAGTCATAAAAAAGCTAATTAGAAAATAAAAAACTATTTGTAGTTAAATGTAGTTAAATCATAAATCATAACAGGGGTGGCCTGTGTTCCAGTTTCTGTGTATTTTTATTACCAAATCACACAGAAATTAAAACTGGGCCACCAGTGTCTGGTTAACTCAACATACGCTCACAAGAAACCTCAAAAAGATGATCGAAGGATTCATCACTACAAATATGCAGAACAGCAGGTGAACAAAGGCTAAAGGTTTGAAGAGTTGTTACAGCAGAAAAAGGGAATACACACATATGCAAAGAATAGTGACTATTACAAGACTGTGAAACAATCTTTACCAAATGAGGGAGATGGGAAAGTGTAACTAAGTCCTGTTTGGTCCTCACATGATCAGTCCGACACCTGTAATCTACACAGATTGCATGTGTTTAATTTTTAATTTAAAATACATACACGCTTCGCATGTCACTGTCAAAAACTCTCGAGGTGGAGGAATGGAAGATGTTAAGAGTTTCACTGTGAGTGGTTTAATTTGAGACATAATAGGAGATGTACAATACTTCCTTTGCCAGTATAAACAGTTAAAATTGCACCTTAAAACTGCACTTTAGTACTTTTCACCACAGGCTTTATTACAATGAACAAAGTAGCAGTAAGATACCCATTTCCATTAAGTTCTCCATTAAACAGTCAGCAGGGCTTGTTTAAAAAAAAAAAATCCACAACATCGCAAACTGAGAAGTATCATTGAGAGTTCAAATACATTTCTTGATATGCAGAGGGAACAAACTAACATTTTTTTGGTCAAAAAACAAGAAAATCCCATTAAATTAATACAAAGCCACGTCTGATTATCTGTAATTGCACAAAATTTGACTGGTGCAAAATTATCTAAAGTGAGATAACATGCTTGCTGAACTTCGTGCTCAGCAGGGACGGATATCACCGCACAGACATGCAAATGTCCTGTCCGGCTATTAGCACCCACAGGAAATGCCAGTCAGTCACAGCAGTTACACTACCCACACACTCCCGAGAGGGGATGATATTAGTCAGACAAGTGAAAACATCTGTGCTCGCTTTAATAACAATAATTACAGCTGCTCATCACTCCGCTTTGTTTAGGACGCAGGCCCGGCCGCATGTAGAGGTGTTGAAGCTTCCTCCGTCATGGGACTGGAGGAACATCGATGGGAAGAATTATGTGAGCGTCACGAGGAACCAACACATCCCCCAGTACTGTGGCTCCTGCTGGGCCATGGGAGCCACCAGTGCGCTAGCTGGTAACCATGACAACAGCGGGATGGAGGAAAATTATAATAGCGAAACGGCTAGAGGGCATATTGTCATGTGAAATGAAAATGACTAAATTTAGTGGTAAGTGGAGAAGCATCCACCGGCTCCTGCTAATGTGTGTCGTTCTTTTTGTCTAAGACCGCATCAACGTCAAGCGTGGAGGAGCGTGGCCATCGGCGTACCTCTCCGTGCAGAACGTGATAGACTGCGGGAGGGCAGGTTCCTGTTACGGAGGCGATCACCTGAGAGTCTACGCCTATGCGCACGAAAGAGGCATTCCTGATGAAACCTGCAACAACTACCAAGCCAAAAACCAAAGTAAAGAAATACTGAGTTATATTTTGTTTGTTTGTTTGTTTTCATCAAAGGCCATATTTCCTTTTGATTAGCTCCAATCAGAATTGGATAATGTTACTTAAGATTACTGGCATTTAAAAGTAATCTATTATTGCATTAACTGCTGAGGTCTGATTGTAAATTACACTTTAGGTGTGTCAGGCTGCAGTTGTCTCTCTGTGTTACGCTGTGATAGACTGGCAATCTAACCTGGTCATAACCCACCTTTCAGACAATGTCAGCTAGATCTGATCAACTTATTAAATTCAGGGTTGTGGGGGTGGGGCTAGAGCACAGGTGTCGAACTCCAGGCCTCAAGGGCCGGTTTCCTGCAGGTTTTAGATGTGTTCTTGATCCAACACAACTGATTTAAATGACCTCATCAACATGAAGTTCTTGAAGTTCTCCAGAAACCTGGTAATGAACTGATCATTTGATTCAGGTGTGTTGACCCAGGGTGATATCTAAAATCTAAGCGTAGGTTCCAGACTCACCTCAAAAAAAGCCTCATGATGTTGGTCTGTAGCCTACTGTATATTATGAGTCCCCTGAATTTTTTGCATAGCTAGTTGACAGAGATAAAAATGTTCTCCACCACATGACCGGGAACAAACGTGTTAAATTCCCCTTTGAGTGATGGCTTTGTCCAATTTAAATGCTCTCTGTTGTCAGGAACACATTAAAGAGGAGCTTCCACATTCATGATGCAGAAGCAGGTGAATAAATAAAAAAAAGCTGTTGTTAAGCTATTGTAAAAACAAAAAGAAACCTACAGACTGAAGAAGTGCTGACAAAGGAGGGGGTTGACAGCATTCACAGAGGGATGAGTGGTGACTAGACACAGGTGAAGGTGATGAGGGCAGAGCAGACGATCACAAAGGAACAGGAAGTGAAACTAAAACAAGACACATGCCAAAATAAACTTCAAAGTTAAGCTGAAAGTAACAAAAGACAATAACTATCTCTGAGAGGTAAAGAGTGATGCTAACGTGACTGCAGAGAAAGAGCAACAGGAGGCAGAGGCAGGAGGAAATGGAGAAAGTAGAAGCTCAATACTGCACTGCAAAACCAGCAGAAAGCCTTTCCAGCAACTAGCCTCATCACCATCGCTGGGCTAAAATTAGCTCGCAGGTGGCTCTACAAAATATGAAGCAGTTGATAAGAGACCCATCACACTGCCACAGAATAAAGCACGTACTTGAGCAAAGTACGTGTAAATTCTTTTCTCTGTGACCATGGCAGCTTACCTGACTGACACAAAATATCCCACGTGTTGATTTGTAAGTGTGACTTTGAAAGTTTACCCAGAATTCAGCTTTGGTAGTTTTCTCCAGAAACTGTGACTGTGACATATATCATGATATTGATGGTTTGGAGTTTGGATCGGGTGTAAAATTGATTTGGTTGCAGTTTATAACAGAGCTTAAATATTTGCTTTGGGAGGTCTCAGCCCTGAAATTGTCTTTATTCTTGATGTTATGAGGGTTCAAAAATACTGGGAAAAAAGAGGCAAATGGAAAAAGTGCAAAGCTTCGACCCACGTCTGTGTACTAAAAGGGCCTGTTGAAATGATCTCACTCTCTCTTTGTTGTTCAAGCACAATGGTGCTGCACCTGTGCCTCTGAAGAAATGCTTGTCCTGACCCGCCTGCACGGCGCTCTGAGATGAAGCCTCTTAAATAAACGGTTCAGAGGAAAAGGTTGACTGGCATGCTGGGCATTTATTCAGGAACACAGAGAATTAATGAAACCATTAAACTAGTACCATCCCCCCAAACCGCTGGTACATTTTGGACACCGCATAGATGTGTTACCCAGCACATAATTATGTAGCAGTATTCACAATTATGTCTTAATGCACAGCAGAACATCATCCCCATGTTTGAGGGTTTGGAAACCTCAGTACCTATTTTTGTGCATTGTACACACAGGACATATTTGGGATTACTTCTCACGTATTTGTACACATTCTGCTTTACACTGCAACTATGATATGATATACAAATGTTTTTAAAACAGCAGCCACATTGTGTTAAAAGCTCATCTTAAAATATTGAGCTACTTAGAGTATTGCTGCCATGGTATTGCGACCATTCTCTGTAATACTATAGTTAGACACATATGTGATTCTGGTAGTAAGTCCTGCAGCTTGAGCAGCCACTGCATGGAGAGACGTCTCAGAGGCGTTATGCTCACCAGCAGTAACTCTTAAAGAAATTCACATTAGCTCAAAGTCTAACGACTCCTTATGATAATACATAGACAGGCCAGTTCGCCGTGTTCTCAGTCAGTGGATGTAGTATACAGTTTCAGTGCACTATTTTTTTTAGTGGCGGTATTGTAATAGAGATTTTAAACAGCGCTGCGAAACAGCAAAAGCAAGATTACATCTCAACAAGTGATGTTAGTTTCAGTTTTCCATCATAAAGCGATGAGGATAAGTAAAGTTCCTGTGAAAAAGAAGCATAAACTCCTCTTTCTGGAACTGCTGCCACATGGCGGGGAGCAGACGGCACGATCAGGTGAACTCTGTCGGGAAGACAAGAAGTGACAAAGACGGAAAGCAATCAGTGATGAAGAAAGCGAGATGGGCTCTTCACTGTAATACAGTCTGGGAGCCAGTTCTTACTGCCAGCATACTGTGCGTGGC
The DNA here is from genome assembly GCF_051167445.1 of Perissodus microlepis. NCBI lineage: Eukaryota > Metazoa > Chordata > Actinopteri > Cichliformes > Cichlidae > Perissodus > Perissodus microlepis. The sequence goes on from NC_140478.1 coordinate 24,918,257, forward strand.
CGATCTTACTGATGCTCTTGTAGCTGAACAGGAACAAAAATCTCTACAACCAGACTCCAAAATATGGAGAGAAAGAGAGTGGAGGCGATTAAAGCAGCAGATTATTGTAAGGAGATATTCTGCTTTCATATATGAATGCAACAGCTTGGTGTCCACAATTCTGGGCCTTTAGAGTAGTTATCTGTCTAGTTTTGAGATGCAATTCTAGTGAAGTCCTAGCATATTTTAAATCACTAGTTTTAACATGGTAAGTCTTGACATGTTCACTGTTTTGAGGAAAAATGTAACTGACATAATTGTCAACTTAGTAAAATTAGAGATCAGCAGTCTGGCATCGAAGCCACGCCACATTCAGAGTCACTTAAATCACCTTTCTAATGCTCAGTTTGGCATTTAGCAGGTCGTTTTGACCGTGTCTACACGCCTAAATGCATTGAGTTGCTGCTATGTGACCGGCTGATTAGACAGTAGCATTAACAAGCAGTTGAATCAGGAGCAAACTGAGCGCTCACTGAACTTTAAATCATCTTCTTCATTTGTTGTAGAGTGCGAGCTGTTTAACCAGTGCGGCACGTGCTCCTTCTTTGAGTCGTGCGCTGTTGTGAAGAACTACACCGCGTGGAAAGTCGGAGACTACGGAGAAGTTTCTGGGAGAGATGAGATGAAAGCTGAAATTTTCACCGGCGGACCCATCAGGTAGAGTAAGTCATCCTCGAAGTCATTTCTCACTTTTCATCCACCTACTTCTCCTGTGTGAGGGAGGATACACTGCCTGAGATTTTCACAGAGAACCTGTTCTCTTAGGGATTTTTTTTTTCAGTGAATGACTATTTAATGATTCTTATAACCTTGGAGAAAGATAACAGCAATGAGTGTCATTCTTTTTTCCACTCAGAGAAATCTTAAAGTCAAATTGAATGCCATTAAGTATTGAAAAAAATCAGACCTGTATGTGTATATACAGTATATTAAATTTCACCTTGAATCCACTTTGATAAACTCAGCTGAGCGTTTTGTGTCCCTTTAGTTTACATCTTACATCAGCTGTTAGTCTTTTAGTGAAGGTTTGGCTCTGACAGCTTTACATTATCTTTAAATTAATTCATGCAGTATTAACAGGGTCTTTAAGAGTTTCCATTGTGCTGTTGTAATATCTGCAGATAAGAATTATTCAACGTTTTTTTTAAATAGCTGATACCTAAGAGCCTTAATAAAATTAAAACAAGATTTTGGGCATGTAGGTGTGTATCACTGTCACGTCCCTGCTCAGCTAAGGCAAAGAGTGTGGAGCTCAGTAAAGGTATTTATTAACCAGCAAAATGGTTACAGTAACAAGTTAATATGTAAATGGATTCATACAGGTCTTTTACCCATTTACCCATTCATGTAGACATACAGGACTTAGTTTAGAGTCATCAAATAATCTAACATGGAAATCTAGTTAGGATGTCTTTTGGTTCAGGTGTCACAGCAGGACTGGGAGGAGATCTTGAGGCATAATTTGGACAGATTATGTCTCCCCTGAATGAGCTGGAGGCTATGACTGGAGGTCTGAGTATCTCTGCTGACTGCTGCTAACAGCTAACGAACTGTGCTCCCCATCCAAATAGTACCCTGTGTCTTAACAGAATAACTTAACTAACTGTGGGGGTGTGAGTGAGCAGCGGGGTAAGCGGCGCCTGGCAAAGTTTCCAGGAACCAGAACAAGTGCCTCAGAACAAACAGTACTTGCTTAAGGCTGTTAAATTAATTTCAAATTAAAAGTATTGGCTTACAACTGTGATCCAAGAGGCTCATATTAAAAGCACTGAGTAGCATCTATACTGCATTTAAATAAGGTGACAGCAACAAGGTGCGTTTGCTAAATGGTCATCCAGACTGGGCGCCTGTCCATTAAGACAGCAGGGTGATTGGTACTTGAATCACAGGCGCAGTTGGATCTGCGTATGATGAAAAGGCTCAAATGATTAAACTACAGGGGCTGGGAAAACTGTGAAAACATTGCAAGAGAATTTCAAGTTAATTAAAGGAGACTTATTATGCCTTTCTTTATTTTATGTCATGCATATACTGTTAAAATTATGAATGTGCTTTTTAATGTTGTGAGTGGTGATATGGACACAACCCAAAGGAACAGGACATGTTGGAACATTGGGGAAAAAAGTCAAACTGGAGCAAAAATTTTAAAAACTAGAATATACAGATCAACTGAGGATTCAACAGTAGGATTACTTTAGGCCGCAATATCTAATCAGCCAATCCCATGGCAGCCGCTCAATCCATTTAGGGACACTGACATGGTCAAGATGACCTGCTGAAGGCTGTGGTATTTAGAAACACTGAAGATGACTGTGTCCAGCAGGATAACAAGCCATGAAATCATCTCAAACTGGTTTCTTGAACATGACGTAACATTTGTATTCAAATGATCTCCACAGTCAACAGATCTCAATGCAAAAGAGCACATTTGGGATGTGATGGAAAGAGAGAGTCACATCATCAGAATCAGAATACTTTATTAATCCCAGAAGAGATTATGTAACGAATGTGGAGCCAATAAATCTGCAATAACAGTGTGATGCTATTACGTCAATATGAACCAAAATCACTGAGAAATGTTGTTGAATCTGTGCCTCAGAGAATTAAAGCAGTCCTGAAGGCAAAAGGGGATCCAAGCCAGCACTCGCAAAGTGTACCTAATTAAGTGACCATTAAGTGTCTATATATGCGCACAGAAATAGCTGAACAATAGCACACAGGTGTGTGCAGCACGCAGGAGGAAACATTGTGCCTTATTCACACAGTGTGTAAAGTGTGCGGATGCTAGTCATTAATATTTTAGGGCCTGAATTTGTTCGTACTCCGTGAGCAAATTTAAAAGTCCCTCTGACCAAGCAAATGAATAAGTGATGAAGGCCTGGCTGTCTTATAAAATGTAACACATGTCTATAATTTGAATTGAATACTACAATTTTTTTGGTCATTACTTAGTTATTTAAATAATTACTTATTATTATATACAGTTAAACACAGTAAGCCCCAAAATACAGTCTAATTTCTTGGCACTGTCCCACATATTCCAGAGAATTCTGGAGAGTATAGATGATATTCTCAACGTCCGTTATTTCGGACAGTCCTCGCATTTTTTTATAGTGTCATAACTCTGGTGGAAACATTTTGGAAAGCTGTGCCATTTCTAACTACTCAGACATTATTACTCAGGCTTTTTCCTGCTTTCTTGCTTTAGCGGTGCAGGATACGCTCTGACATCACCAACATTTTCTGCTTCACTTGGAGGTAAAAATGTTTCTCTGTACAAACAAGTGGAAGCAAATCTTTCATATAATAACAATTAAGTTTAGCACTTTTCAAAACCAGCTTTACAAAGTGCTTTTCAAAAACCAGGGTTAGAAAACAAAGAAGGAAATTATAAATCAGTTAAACTAAGGCTCATGTGTAATGTCAAAATTAGATACAGTGTGATTCAATTTTAGTGAATAACTTAAACTTAACTTACAAATCAGCAACTAAAAGTAGAAGAAGACGAGTTAAATTTTATATATGCAAATATACATTAATGTAAATATATGCAAATATATATATATATTTATATTTGAAAATGAATGCATGGTGTTAACAACAAAATATGTCAGTGTGCATGTTTTACTAATCCAGCTGTAATTTTGCATACACTCTTGATTTTGTGCAGAGGCTCAGAACGTTCCCAAACACATATTAGTAAATAAAGCCCAATTAACTGCAGGTGAAAGTAACCGGAGCAGAGTAGACCATCACAAAGGAGAGAAAAGGCATGAAGTAAAACTATACACCACGGAAAACTAGACTTCACAGGAAAACAGGAAATAATCGAAGGCAACGAACAACCAGACATGAATGATAGCCAATAAACACGAAGTCAGGGATACACAGAAAGCGTAAATAAAACTAGAGGAACACAGAATAAGAATAAAATAAGGGGAAGAACTGAAATACAGTAGTATCAGAAAAAAGTCGAAACAGGAACCCAAAAGCTCACACACACACGAGAGTCAAAACTAGAAAAGCAGTGAAATCCAGACAGGAGCTAAAATTCAAAAATCCAAGAGCTGAAGGTCAAGATGACAACAAATGAAATGAAATGAAAACAAAAATCCAAAACTCAAAGGCCACAAAAAGTGTTTATTTCAAACAGTGCATGACCTGAGGAGCTGCAACAAGGAAAAATATGGAGCTGAAAATAAGCATAATGTCTCACTTTTAATGTGTCAAAGGATGTAATAATATCTATGCAAGGAAAGTTGCACAAAGGTCCATCGAGAAAAACTGTATTTATTAACATCTGACTGCAGATTCAAAGCAGAAGACTGCGAGCAAAACTTTGCACTTAAAGTTCTCACAATGCATAATACACACTTAAGATGCAAGTACAAATTTTGAGCCCGCTTTAAAAGCCGACGCATAGCTAAAAATGACCGGAATTTGAGCCCACGTAACGGTTCCATCTAAGATTTAACATTACATTTCAGTAATGAAAGAAAATGGCAACATAAAAGGCATGAATTCTTGTCTTTCAGCTGTGCATTGATGGTGACTGAAGGCCTGGAGCGATACTCCGGTGGGATTTTCTCCGAGTTTCACCCTCTCTCTCTGCCAAATCACATCGTGTCTGTGGCTGGGTGGGGCGTGGGCGAAGATGGGATCGAGTACTGGATCGTCAGGAACTCCTGGGGAGAGTTCTGGGTTGGTATTTCACGACAGCCTGTGCTTACTCCGAGCTTAATGAGCTCTGTAAACTAAATTCACAAGTTCTTATTAATTTTGTTTTGGCTGAGCTGAAGCAGAAAATATTTGTTTTTGTTTTTTTTAAGACTTTTTAATTTCTCAGACTTGCAGTCAGAGTAAATAATCCTGTTTTGTTTTCTTCCTTTTAGGGAGAACACGGCTGGGCGAGAATTGTCACCAGTGCATTTAAAGGAGGAAAAGGCAACTGGTTCAACCTGGGTATTGAGAAAAACTGTGCATATGGAGACCCTATTGTAACATAGGTGCTTAATTAAGGTGATCAATCTTACTGAAATAACTGTGGATAGTTTGAAAAATTTAGGGAACGCTTTCCTTCTGTGCACTAAAATCAACATGTGCAAACAACAATTTGCTGTTTAATGTGGGTTTATTTTTTGAAAGTGCTTCTTGGCTGAAAGCAGTAATGTCCTGAAGCTAGTTCAATCCAAGAAATTGTTTGGTAACATCTTCCTGTAAAAAAACCTCAATCACAACATGTTATTTATGCACTTTGGTTTCTGCATAAAATAAACAGTATTACAAAGTCGCAGTGCACTCAGCTCAGAATCTTAAACATGTACAGACAATACCGGCTCTCACTAAGTATACTTCTTAGTGTTTATTTAAGAGCAGGAAGAACGCATTTTGAGTTCTTATCTGTCATCAGCACTACCAGCTTAAAGAAAGTCCTTCCATTTAGGATTTTCAGCCTTTACAGGTTGTCTGAGGATCAAGCTCAGACACGGTCTCTAGCAACAAGATATTTGTCGATGGTTTAGATACAGCTAAAAACATATAAAGGAATCACTTATTAACCCCTAAGCTTCCCTCTTAGAGAGACTTGAAAATCTCTTAAACATATTTCCATTAAAAAAATTACAAAGTGTATCATTAAACATTGGCACGTTTTATTTAAGCTGTTTAATCAAAGATTCACAGATCTTTGCAAATAAATGGGCCAAAAATCTGAGTGGTAAAGTGGTCGACGCTGATTGCTTCGGACCTCCTCAAACATATTTAAATTGTGAGGGGATTGGAGGAAAGTTCAAAGTTAAAGATGGACTCTTTCTTATAGAACCAAATTTGTGGTCTACTTGTTAAAATGCCCAAATGGGCTGATAATAGCTTAGGAAAACTCAACAAAATTGTAAAATGTCTTTGCTAGCAGTACCATCAGTCATTATCAAGTCGAGTCACTTTTATTTGTACAGCAAATTTTACAACAACAGAAGTTGAGCCAAAGTGCTTTCCAGGCAGGTGCTGTTGCGTTCCAGGTCCAGACGTTACACTGGTGCAGAACTGTACCCTGTCTGTGTGGTCAGAGTATGCAGATCACGGATAAAGGCACTGATGCCATTGACTTGCCTTCCCCAGACCTAAATCCAGTTGAGAACCTCTAGGATGTTAGGTATCTATACATCTGATGCAACCAAATAGCACTACAGACTGTCCAGAAGTTCACTGATCCAGGTTTGGGAGGAGATCCTCCAAATTAGCATCCACCTGCATCAGGAGCATGCCCAGATGTTAGCATACAGGATCATGGGAACTATACACACTACTGAGCTACATTATGACATGAGCAGGATCAGTGTGTGATTTAAATGTGTAGCTTTTGGTGTTACTTTAAGGAGCTCCCCTCCTTTCACTCTTGATAGGGCCACCAAGCTGCCCTAAACTGAGCCTGCTTCTGCTGGAGATCACTTCCTGTTGAAAGGAGGCTCTTCCTCCCCACTGATGACAATGTGCTTGCTAATAGTTGATCCATCTGACCACAGAACAGTTTTCCACCTTGTCTCAGTCCACTTTTTTAAAAAAGCTTTGATTCAGTGAACATGGCAGTATTCACATGTTCACATGTGGTTCTCATGATGGTTTCTCCAGATTCTCTGAATCATTTGTTGATATTATGCACTGTTAATGATAGATATTCAAAGTCTTTGCAAGTTTACGTTGAGGAACATTATTCTGCAACGGTAGATTTTTGCAGGTTGGTGAACCTCTGCCCATCTTTACTTCTGAGAAACTCCGCCCCACTAAGATAACCTTTTTACACCCGATCATGTTACTGACCTGCTGACCTGCTAGTTGCAAAATGTTCAGTCAGCTGTTTCTGTTTAGTACCACTTACTTTTCCAGCCTTTTGTTGTCCTGACCCAAACATTGATTCTGTCATCAGTTTCAAAATGATCCGACATTTTTCATGAAATTGTAAAATGACTGTGTTTAAACATTTGACATGTTTTCCATGTTCTATTATGAATAAAACGTGGGTTTAGGAGATTTGCATTCTGTTTTTATTAACATGTTACACAGTCTCCTACCTTTCTGAGAGCTGGCATTGTAATATTGTAGAGTACTTACATTACTGTGTGTGTGTGTGTGTGTGTGTGTGTGTGTGTGTGTGTGTGTGTGTGTGTGTGTGTGTGTGTGTGTGTGTACTGGTTGTTGGATTTTGTTACCATGCAATGCTATCAGTCTTTTAATCTAACTCAGCTCATTATTGTTCCTTTTATTCATTCGTTTTTCACATTTTAGAGAAAGCTTAATGTAAAACCTTTTCACTGTAGACATTTAAGTCGATATGTGGTACAGTTTACATATCGTGACCTTTGAGCTTAACCGCATTCAGACCTTTTCAATTAAATAAATTGAATAGTTTTATCCTGGACAGATGACCTTCTCCTGAAGTCAGCTTGAAACATCTCAGTCTGCAAAAAGCTGGTGTTTTTTTTTTTACACTTTAGAAATATTATCATACATTTCCAAGGAAATTATTTATTCGCTCAAACAGCAGGCGAGGTGAGTCACTCGCATTTAAATTCACTTTTAGTGAAGCTGAATTGGCAGGTCTGTGGAGAGGTTAGTTTACAATTACATTTTTTCCTCTGATACACCACCTAACATCTGCATAAATGGCTTCTAATTAGTGTCTGGAGCCTGACCAGCCAGACTAACATGAATCAAATCTGATTGGTCACAGTACTGTAACTGCATCCTGTTGAGCAATTGTGTCACTTTTTATTTTCCACGTGAATGTGATTCACATGGAAATTGTCCTTGCTGCCTTCATTTGTTAAGCTAATGGCGGGTGTGTTTTAGTGCAGGTCTGTGAAGTAAACGGGGCCATTACCATTACCATTATTGTTCTCTGTTTTGGGGGGATTTAGGGGTTTTTAACAACTTGGATTTCTACAAGAAGAACAACAGGATGTTTTCTAGGTCCTTTGCAGAGGCTTGAACTCAGCGTCTTTAAATTCAGCAACTGCCAGACAAAAATAAATGTAAATTAAATGCTAAATTAATTAATAGAGCCACTTAGTTAGGGTGTGAAAACAATTAATTTTTTGTCCTGGGAATGAAAAGCCTCTGTGTTGATTCCAAAGCACAAATGTATTTAGAAGCACAGTATTTTGATTTCAGGGGTTTTGACCTTTTTAAACTTGTTTATTTTCCCAATAAATATAGCACCAGGCTGACACCCAGTATACAGGCTTAACAATAACAAGGATGGTAAAAGAGGACCTCCGCTGAGCTCAGCCTGTTAGCACAGTTTTATAATGTTCTCTGGAAGTCTGGAGGAAAGTGTCCAGTTTTTAAAAATAACCTGCTGATTTCATCTGTTACTAGTGAGCAGTCCAGAGAATATAAGTCAGGATAGGTCAACCTCTGCTGAATAGATTTGACGGTTTTGTTTTCTCTACAATATCTCATGGATCCACAGACAGCTTAAAAGATTGATGCAAGCACCTTCATGCCACCCACTGCTTAGTGAGACTGTGTTAAGAAGCCTCAAGCTGAGCATCTTGATGTTTTGAAAGTGGATGAGACTAGGGAGGAGTGAACTTTGTGAAGTTCATCTTTTACTATTTAAGTGGCCTCAAACTAAAGACTGATGCTGTAAACTTACCTGTGAAGTGTTTACTGAGGTCACAGAGTGAGGCAGCTGAGAGCCCTTTCCCTATAAATTTCTATAAAACTGGACATTTTTCAGCTGATGCTGCCCCCCTGCTAAAAAAAAATGCAGGTTTCAAACCTGGAAACTACATCCATCTTTTATACTGTCTATGCATGAACCTCCTGAATCGTAGTAATTATAGTAAAGCACATATGATTAACTTCTTGTCTTCTTTCTTATGCAGTTTTTTTTCTGTTTGGTAATTGCGGGTGCTCCTCTTCTAACGCTTCTTTTTCATCTCGTCTCCAAACCAGTTTTCTTCCTAAGCCCGATTCTACTGGGGAGCTCTTCCTGTTGTAAGGGAGTTCTTCCTCCCCACTATCACCAAATGCTTGCTTGTGGGAGAGGAATCGTTTCGATACTCTCTCAAATACTGTATTGTAGGTACTTTGTCTTTGAGATGTTGTGAACTGGCAACATAATCCTGGCTCCCAGGAGAGGATATATCTAGAACCTGTTTATGTTCCCACACCCTCTTTTTTGTGGTAAATTTAGTTCCCCACGTATCACACAGACACACGTACTCACACACATTGCGCACACAAAGCACGGCATCTCCTCTGATGTTATGCTGACGCTGGTAGGTTGATAACCATGGAGGAGCCAGAAGGGGAAAAAGAAGGAGGAGGTCCAATTATTTTTGAAGCATTTTCTCCAAAAGTCTGACAGCCAATTAAGTTGTGAGACTCTGTTTTTCTCTGACTTTTAGGTGTGGTTGCTATTTTGATAAATAATCTCATGATAATGTTACCTGTCCTCCTTGTTTTTAGTTAAAAGTTAAAATTCATAACACGATGAGAACATTAAAAAGAAACTCTTAACGTGAACTGAAATCATGCTGAAATGTCTTTTAAGGTAGTAGGTTTATAAATCAACACATCATTGTTGTGAACAGGTAGAACATCTGCATTTATTGAGGTTGCTTCCTCAAATAAAATATGCAACAGCAGCCTGATATCAGAGAGAATAGCAGCTTGTTATACTTTCACATGTAAAACAAGGGAAGTTCTGCTTAACGAAGCCCACAGTGCTCAAATGAAGCCTAAACCCATGACTGGCCCTGTATGATTATCATTTAATCGAATCGAATATTACCTTGTTATTCACCCCTCTCAGAGGGATAAACAACTCTAAGCAATTAACAAGAAACAAACAATGTGACCTAAAGTTTAGATGATGCTTTAAAGCTGAGTGAAGAGACCGGTGTCCGCCCAAAACTGTGCAGGTTAGCAGGTAGAATTTACACTCATTCAAGGTTGCTAATCCCACAAAATCCTCATAAACCAAAAAATCCACAAGGTTGATCTTCTCATCTTTCAGACAAACCAAATACCAACTTTCATTCCAGTCAAGATTTGATACAAACAACAGGAACACTGAGGCCGTGTCCTCAGAAGACTTTCAGAGAATTCTTGAGTGGTTTCGCAACCTCGAGGAAATCAGTTCCCTGACAACACTATCACGGCACGTACTGAGCATCCACTTCACTATTTTCTTGCTGGGAGACAAATAAGAGGTTAAATTTGTGGCACGCATAACTGGCAGTAACTGCTTCTTAAAAAGGGTGAAAGTAAAAATACCCCTTCTTTCACAAAGCTGCAGCCAGATTGTAAAAATCTGGAAATATAACCAGTTAATTGTTTAATTATAGACTTCCTAAGATTATAATTGTACATATCAGTTAAATGCAAGGCCACACAAAATTCAAAAATTGCAACTGAAGAAACAGTAATACATCAAAAATATGCAGTTTATTTATACAGTGATAGTAAAATCCCAACAATAACACACACTACTGTTCATTTAGATTAAGATAGAAATATTCTGTGAGTCATTTTTTCCTTTAAACCATTCATTTTTCTAATAAATCTGATTTATTAACTTTGACTCTCCACCCATTTGGATTTATGAATGTGCACTTTTAACTGTAATAATACAAAGATGGCATATAATGTAGTATATTATAGTTGTATAATTTGTTGTGAGTGTTTGGCAGCTGTTGAAATGTGCGCATAAGGTCATTTGGCATTGCACTTTCTCAGAAAAAGACTGTTAAGATGGAAGCATATGTCATTAAGCATTAATACCCATAGTGTGTTAACTAATACTCCATTATAATTCTCACAGATTCTGACTTTTTTGATTATGTGCTCATATAAAGCTGGACAGTCCCTTTGCTTCACATCCAGATGTGTCATAAAAGGATTTCAGCTTTTGTTTCTGAGACCAAAGGACAGTTTTCCACATCATGACGTGGACGTCCGAGTTAAATGAGCAAGTGTTGGTGTCTCTGGCTTGTTGTTTTTTAATATATAAAAGTTTGCATCTTCATGGTAGAGTTTTAAAATTGTGGTTGAAGTGAGGAATTATTCACTGGAGGATTTTTTTAGAGTGTTGAGTCAGTGCCGACATTTCCACTATATAATCTTATCTATTTTTAATGCGGCAGTGCCCGAGGCGCTGGAGAGGACGCAAAGCTTTAAATTCTTTGCAGTTTTTACATCAAAAAAATGAATTTTGAAACTGCTGAGGTATTTGCCCATACTAGCTTTCTCTTTTTATCATCGTTTTACCAGCCTGTTGACAAATTCACTTGATGGAAAAGACAGTTTGGCAGGTTGTTCTTTCAGCATCACATGACTTTTCTGTTGTTTTTGCTCTATGATCAACTAAATATTGGGGTAAATGATATGAAATGTATCAGATTTTGTTCTTACTCTGAAAATAAGGCTTTTTACTCTGTTTCACAGCTACACATGATATTGGAAACAACAGCCAGTGGTAGGTATGGCCCTGGCTGTGTGAATAGCAAGAATAGTGAATTCAATACTTTCTCCTTGAGACTGAGATGAGTAAGACACAAGACTGATTTACCAGCCTCAGAATTTAAACAAAGCTGTGCAACTTGAGAGCTGTTTGAGACACTCTCCAGAAGCTGCACATCTGGAGGGGAGCAGAGTCTGGAGACCCCACCCAGTTGGTGTCTAGAGACAAAAATACTCATTCACCATCACACACCAATCACAAGTCTGAAAACTGAGAAGGACTTCCTTTGAGTCACACTATCATTACTCAGTTTGCCTTTGCTCCACTTCCTCACCGCTCCCTCACAAGTCAGATCTTGTGCTGAATGTATGATGGAGGGTCAAGACAGGATGGGGGAAGTGAAGGGTGTAAATCCTTTTCATTGTACGTGTGAGCAGTGGCACAGGGCTCCTCCAAACCAACTAGTTGAGCAGGTAACAGCAGTTCGGTGGCGTAACTGGAGCAGCTTTGTTGGAGCTTTTTCCTGTGTGAAATAAACTCCTTGCTGCTTCGAGTTTCAGGGTTGACCTGGAGCTGCACACATAAGCAGTCTCCTGCTGATTAGATTTCTGCACATAATCACTTAATCTCATTTGTCCCATAGTAGTTGGCTCCTTTCCATTTATCCGTTCGTCAAGCTTTACTGATCAGATTAGAATTTATCAACTCAATGGTTTTATTGTTTCCAGATGGAGGTCTCTGTTTTTTAAATTACTTTTTGTTCATATGTCTCTCTCTCTCTCTCTCTCTCTCTCTCATGAATACACATTAGTCAAGATCGCAGTCGGTAGGAGGAAGAAAACTGTACGAAATTACTAGTATTTTCAAAATAAAAGGACAAGCCAGCGGTTTAAATTTTCATTAAAAACAGCACAAACTCACAAAGCACAGCCGCACTGGATAGTTACAACGTGCACGTTAATATTAATAGAAGCAGGCTGCAGTGTCGTAGGAGTAGAATTATTTTTTGATATTTGATACATTTCTCTGATGCCATCCTTGCCAAACAATTTGACTGTTAGACTTTCATTAACGCCTTATTAGTTTTATGCAGTTTGGCTACTTTAACTCCATCTCAGTATCAGCTCCCATCGCTGGCTGTGGCAGCTTGCCTTGGTGTAAATGCAAAATGTTGCTTTATCTTACCAAAAATACTTTCATGGAAGTTAATAATAAATTATAACAAAATGGAAAACCCTCAACTAAAGTCTTCAATCCAGAGTGTTTTCATATTTAAGAAAATCGCTTTTAATTAATAATCTGATTGATGCATTTGATCAGTTAACCTCAGTTAAGCCTCACATACTGATAAAAATCATTGATGTCCTGTAATTTTGGGTGGTTTCATGTGAAATTTTGATATTTTTCTTACACAACTAATAAGCAGTGACAAGTTAAAAAACAAAAAACTAAAACATGACCGGAGCTACAAAAAAAGGAAAGAATTCCTGACTATCAGATTTAAAGTTTTAATATCAATCGTAAAAGTAGATGACTACAAATGATGTCTCTACTGAAACCAAACTAGTTGACCCCACAGGAGAGGAGCAACTGAAGGCAGGCACACCTTGGACAGGTCACCAAATTATGGCAGGGCTGAAAATTATCAAAAATGTTGACCTACTCCTTCATTATTATTAATGCATGAATGCTAACTTGTGTTATTAATAATGCATTTACCTTTGTGGATGCTGTGTGTGGTTGAAATATTAATATCCATACTTCTATTCTCCAAAAATTGATTCTGTTCATCTGGACGTAGCGTTTTCAGTGGGAGAAACGTTTCGTCACTCATCCAAGTGACTTCTTCTGTCTCAGCTGACTGCAGGTTTCCTCAGTCTTATAAACAGTACATTTGCATAATGACTGAAACCACCACAACTGAAGGAACAATGGTTCCTTCATCATAATACAGGAACTGACCTCCCAGCCCACTGTTTTTTGTGGATTTTGTAAATCCCCCCCCCCCCCCCCCCCCCAAAAAAAAAAAAAAAACACGAAAAAACAAAACAAAAAACTGCCGAATCTCAGTTTAACCCTTGACAGTCCTTATTTTTCTGTTTAAGCTTAGAAGCAAAGTCACCTCCTGTTTGTAAAATTCTCTTTCACTCCTTATGGCTTACATAATAGATGCAAAGTGAGAATTAGACTTTAAATTGGAATAACATTTGTATTCTCGAGTACTAAAATTGTTTTATTATTTTATTAATACAGTACTATTATATTATGTTATTAATATCAATGTTTAGTTACCTTTGCATGAATATTGTCCTTAATGGAGATACTTTTTATTTTCTTATTGAGTACATTTTTCATTTATACTTGAGTAAAGAAATTGCTTCAGTAATTCAACTTTTAGTGGAGTATTTTTTTTTAACACTGGTTTTCTTTACTTAAGTAAAGAACGATTTTATAAGTTTGATGTTATTTTGCCACCTCTGGTACTCTATGATCATATGTGACATCTTTCTTTTTGTTTTCAATGGCACAGGGCAAGCTGGTGGTTTATGAAATAATACTCTGATAAATTGATTAGCTGAAAGACAACAAGTTAAAGTTGGTTTATCATTAACGTTTTACAAGAGTATGGTACTCCTATGGCCAGTTTATTATCACCAATTAGCCTCAGTCTTTGGACTACAGGCATATACTTAAAGGCTTGACCCAGTGTGGAGCCTGAATCCAGAGGTATTTAAATTAGTTCCAGAATAATTGAAGTTTTAGAAACTTTCTGAACCTTAAGAAAGCCTAATTATATAGTATATACTGTACTACAGAAAGTATGGAGTTTTTGTGTGCCCTAGATATCGTGTTACCCGTTTTATTTTGAAAATGCACACCGGATGTGTTGTTTCCAGCTTAACTCATGAGAGCCTACGACTGAGAAACAGCGGCTGGCGGCTGCTCGCTCTCTCTCGCTGCTGTCCCCCTGAAATCAAGGCGCATTTTAAAACTTTGTTTTTCTTTCTTTTATTTTCGGAATCAACCGGACTCCACGCGAAGCCTGTTTTTATCCAGATGAGCTTGCCATGAGCATCACACGGCTGGAGACCTAAACCGTGGGGTCTGGAAGAGGTGAAGATGCCTCATGGACCGCTCCATCACCGCCAGTGCGCCAGTTCAGGGCATCCCGAACGCCGAATAACAAAGAAATGCCGAGGTTTAGCGTCAAATGGGTGGTTGCGGTGGTGCTGATTGGGGTGGTCGGCGGCGCCTTCTTCTTCTGCGAGTATCTCATCTACTTTCCGACCATCCTCAAGTGCGCCTGGCCGAAGATCAGCCATGCTCGCGGCGGAGAGGGCATCGACGGCCACTCGGTGGACTCTGCGGTCCGCGCTATGGTGCTGTCGGACACGCACCTCCTCGGAGCCGTCGGAGGACACTGGTTTGACAAGCTGAGGAGGTAATAATTCATTTGCATGTATTCTCATATATATTTGCCCTCCATCCGTCTGTCTGTGCCTGGGGCTCTGTAGGAGTGATTTGTAAACAACAACATCCAATAACGCTGACTTGTGTCCAAACGCGCAGGGAATGGCAGATGGAGAGGGCTTTCCAGACCGCTCTGTGGCTGCTCAGGCCCGAGATAGTCTTTATTCTCGGGGACATCTTCGACGAAGGCAAGTGGAGCTCGCAGAAGGTAATGTAGAGCTCCCTGTTTTTCTTCTTGCATTGCTGTGCCCCCCCCATTATGATAATTATGATGATGTTCGAGTATGTGGATGCAGAGCAGAAGCTCTGTGTTCTCTGGTCATAATAATCCTAATCTTATTATCATCCGGGCCCCAGAGGCTGCAGGTTTTTGAGGAAAACAGCTGCACCAGGTATCCTCTTAGCCCACCGTGGTACATCCATCCTGGTGTGTTGGGGGGGAGCTTCTGGGAATGCTCAGAAATCTATTACTGGGTTATAAAATGGGATCTGTCAAGACAGATAGAAGCAAGTGGAGCGAGAGGAACACAACACAAAGCCTCAGACAGTAAAATCTCCTCTAATCTACTTTTCCCTCCACCCACCCACTCGCTGATTCCTCCTCATTTTCACTCTTTGAATGACAACTCTTTTAATTTGTATTGTGCTAAAAGAGGAAGGGCCTGCGTGTTTGAATTCACGCTGAGAGTACTGAGACTTGATCTGCAGCAGGTGAATAGATTAGTCTGTCATTTATTTATTTGCCTGGCTAATCATTTACCTCATTTGTGTCTGAAGAGTTCCTCCTGCAGCTTAATAGGACATCTTGAAATTAATTATCGTGGTTAGAAAACTGGCCACAAGGGCAAAGGTGTTCAACGTACAGTGGTATGAAAGAAAGAAAAGCATGATGATTTTAGCATTTGTGGTTGATTCACAACGTGACTGGCTTCCACTTGAAGGATTTAGAGCTGATAGCTTGCACACAGAATAAAATATGCTAAGAGTAATAAATGGTGCAAAATTGTCCCAATTTTGCTCTGCTAACAGTCCAAAACCCTACTTATTTAAATAAAATCAGTATAAAGAGTAAAATAGAAACAAATCGGCACATTTCAGACCCCAAATTCAGGAGCCGTGTTGGATGTTTGCTTGATGAATGACCAACAGTTCCATAACCATTCATTCTGCGAGCAACCTAACTGCTCAGATACTTCATCGTTTTGGTTGTAGCCTCAAAACTTGTCCCACAAAGACAAGCTATTCAGTGTAAGCAAAAAGAAGCGTGTCAAATATCATTCACCAGTTTTAAATTTGCAGAGCGAGAACGTCTAAAAATGTGAAGCTGCGCTCAAATATGTTTGGTTTCTTTTCTGTCGACAGTCTCATTGTTTTGAATGAAAACCAAGGCGAGGGTGTCGTATTCGCCTGACAACTGACTTTAAAGATCACTCTGTTAGTGAAATAGTCTCCTATTTGCTCATTCTGTAAATCTACCAAGTGTTTATTTTGTCTCGAGCCTCAGAAATTGACCAAAAACCAAAAGATATTGAACATATGGTGTTAAAAAATGAAGAAAACCAGCTTATCGTGAAATAGAAGAACTTGAAAACGATGATATTTGGTGTTATGTGCTTGATTTACGATTTGTTTGAGGCACCTTCCTGGAGGATTCAGTGCTATGAGTTTGCAGAAACAATAAATGCTTAAAAGCAGAGAAACACACCAAACTATAGTATTAGTTCCTTTTATTTTCCTTTCACTCTTTCTTCTGTAAATGTTCGGAAAAACTGCCGGCTTTGTTTATCCGACAGTCAGACAACCAAATATTGTTTAACTAAAAATAAAAAGAATCAAATCTTCTGCTTTTTTAATCCAAATACTTTCCCACACACTCATCAATCCCCTAAATCACCTAACTGATTAATAAATAGTTACATTTAGTTTGAAAATGTGGCCAAATCAGAGATGAAAACTGCTCCAAATTCCCACATCCTATAAATTCTATAAATAAGAGACACGATGTATGAAACCCACAGCACTGATGCAATTAAAGGCTGTTTCTGTGTGCGGTTTCAATCCCGCAGAAGCAAAACTGAATCTGAATGAAAGCAACTCATCTCAGCCGCCCGTGGGGGCCGCCGGGCGACCCTCAGAGATCCCATTAACGCTTGTGAGCTTCTTCTGGGAGTTTTTCTTGTTTGAGGCCTGAAACTTCAGCTGTGTTCGTGTCGTTCTCTCCGCAGCACTGGGAGGATGACGTGCGTCGCTTCCACAGGATGTTCAGACACTCCACTGACACGGAACTGGTTGTACTGGTTGGAAATCATGACATCGGTTTCCATTACGAGTAAGCACATTCTGTATGCTATTGTTTTTCAGTTTTCATTACATAACCTTTACTCTGTGACCGGTTGATCTGGTTTTACCTGGCCTTTGCCTGAGGGACTTCTCTATTAAGCACAGGTTTTACCTCTGACTCAGTATGAACGATTTTCAGCACTATTCTTTGTTGCCCTAGTTACAGAAATACCTGCCTCCTTGAAAAGTTTTTAAAGCAAGAGAAACATTAAATGTGGCACCCAAAAAAGTCAATAACTGTCTCTCCTACTACTACACCGCACAGCAAGAGGACTTTGTCTACATTACATAAACTGCAAGGAGGCGATTGAATATTTCCATGAGGCAGTTTTAACAAGACAAAGCAGTGGCTGGATGTAGCACATGCAGTCAGGTCTGAAGCCATCGCTGGAGGGTCTTTGCTTTGTCTTGTTGCTGTAGCAGTAATGTGGTGCTTTCATCGTAGTATATATTAACAAGTCACATTAAAAACTAAGAGATTTACTGATATCGGTGTTAAAGGTAGTGTTTTTTATTGGAGGGAGTCTCACATTTCTGTAATGCAGCTTGGTAATGCAGCAAGCGTGTATTAATCCACAGATGGAAATATTCAGCAACAAATACACTGCTTGAGTATCGTTTGCTGGAAGCTACAGCTGTGCCCAGCTGTTTCAAGACAGTACTGAGCTGTAAAGAGGGAGGTTTGTGCTGCATGTTAAATATTGACAGACTAATGAACTGCTGGTATTGTTCGTTTGGTGGTGTTTGAATACTGCCTACTGTACTGATATCAGTTGTTTACATTCTAGAGTGACATATAAACATGAGGTTGTGGGCTTTGTGTTTAAATCTCACTTCTTATAATTAATTTGAATTGTTCTGACAGAGACACAAAAGCAAGAAATTGTACGGAAAGACAGAAATCTTCCTCTTAATGCCCACCAGGTTCTGGTTAGGGTTAGGTTCACATCAACCCATTTGTATAGTAATTCCATCTGCACGACCAAATAGAAATATTACAAGAGAAGAACTGTGGAGGAATAACAGGCAGCATCGTCTACTTTTTGAAAATAGTCTCTTTTGGCTTCTGGCTAAAATGCAACTTAACCCCAACCCTCTGCGGTTCACTGGAGATCTGATGGATGTTAACACCAACGGCAAAACAACGGAAAATGTAAAGTCTGATAAACCGAAGCAGAATGCATTTTCAGATACATTATGCAAAACACAAAGTGTCTGTAAAAATAAGTGTTAAAATAATAAATAAAAGCAGCAAAAAGATTACACGATTATATTGATAGCAGGTTGGATAAAAAGAAGGAAGGAAAATGTGGCGTCTCATTGAAGTGGAACTGCAGTTATGTAGTGCTGACCAAGAAAATTTACCCAAACAGCACTTTATTTTTTATACTTTAAGCGCTTCATCTACCTCACATCCACGGCTGCTTTAGACTCACCAGTTATTCTAATGTGCATGTCGCTGGGCACAGCGAGATCATGCAGACTCCACACAGAACGGCCTCGGGAAGGTTCAGCCTTCTTGCTGTGAGAAGATGTTGCTAACGGCTGCACAGAAGATCTTGACTCTGTGAGTCTTATCTTTAACGACAAGTTATTTCAGAGACTATAAAGAAAAACAATCTGCATCTTCTAGGCTCTTTGTGAGATCAAGTCCATGCAGTATTAGAGTAAGGAAAACCAGCAATTCCTTATAAGCAAAGAACATCAGGGAGGAAGAAGTCCTGATGACCGGTTAGGGAATGAGGGGAAAACAAAGGTACAACACACAGACCACAAACAGCAAACAGGACAAAACTCACGCCACAGCAGAGGGAAGAAAAAACGTTTATGACATTATTCATAATAATTAGATAATATAATAGCAGCATATAAACCAGCTCCATATGGAGTGAAGAAGAAGTGTTCAATGTATCATGGGAAGTCTTCCAGCGTCATGAGCCTATAGCAGCGCAACTTATGGATGGCTCAAGTTCACCTGATCTTGCTCTAACTAAAGATTTTAAACATGCAATAGTCAAACCCCTGATTAAAAAACCTGCTTTTGATCCTACAGTTCTTGCAAATTACAGGCCTATCTCCAAACTACCTTTTCTTTCCAAAATTCTTGAAAAGGTAGTTTACAGCCAAATAATGGCCTTCCTGGGAAAGCAAAATGTGTTAGAGGTTTTCCAATCTGGTTTTAAACCCTTTCATAGCACTGAATCAGCCCTTTTAAAAGTTTTTAATGACATATTTTTAGCTACTGTCGCTGGGGACTGTGTTGTTCTTGTGCTTTTAGATTTGACAGCTGCGTTTGATACCGTGGATTATGCCATTTTATTCTCTCGTTTGGAGCACTGGGTGGGCATTAGGGGCACAGCACTGGAGTGGTTCAGGTCCTACTTGGCGGGGCGAACTTTTTGTGTCAGCCTCGGTGACTATGTGTCGTCCTCCGCTCCCCTCTTGTGTGGTGTCCCACAGGGCTCAGTTCTAGGCCCCCTCCTCTTCTCTTTATATCTGCTTGGTTCTGTACTGAGAAAGCACGGCATTGCTTTCCACTTTTATGCTGATGACTGTCAGATCTATGTCCCTCTAAAGAAAAAAGGCAGATACCTTACACAGCCATTACTTCAGTGTCTCGATGACATTAAGGCTTGGATGTCTGTTAACTTTTTAAAATTCAATGATAAAAAGACAGAGGTGATGGTTTTTGGTAGCCCCACTGTGACCCCCAATGTGTATGTAGATTCCCTGGCACAGTATGTTAAGCCAACTGTCACAAACCTGGGGGTCAAAGTGGACTGTGATCTGAAGTTTGATAATCAAATTAAGGCAGTGGTAAAATCTAGCTTCTTTCACCTCAGGCAGCTGGCAAAAATAAAGCCAATTCTTTCACGGCAGCACTTTGAGACAGTGATCCACGCCTTTCTTAGCACTCGGCTGGATTACTGTAATGCACTTTATATAGGGGTCAGCACATCATGTATTACCCGTCTACAGAGGGTGCAAAATGCCGCAGCTCGTCTTTTAACTGGCACTCGAAAGTTTGAGCACATTTCCCCTGTTTTAGCTTCACTTCACTGGCTGCCCATTTCTTTTAGGATTCATTTTAAAATTCTTTTATTTACTTTTAAAGCTCTCCATGGCCTAGCCCCATCTTATCTCTCTGAGCTGCTACAGCCTTGTACACCCACCCGCTCTCTCAGGTCAGCTGATCAGCTGCTCCTGAAGATACCCAGGACTGGGCGTAAACTTAGAGGAGATCGTGCTTTTGCTGTAGCAGCTCCAAAACTGTGGAACGAGCTTCCTTTAGAGATTAGACAGGCCACTTCTTTATCTGTTTTTAAGTCACTCTTGAAAACCCACCTCTTTACCCTGGCCTTTGACACCACGTGAGATGTTGGTTTTTATTTTTATTTTTATTTCAGTTGTTTTTAGGTGATTCGATGCTGTTTTATCTTGTTTTTGTTTTTATATAGGGCTGTTTTAATTTTATGTTTTATGTGTTTTATTTATTTATTTTGCTGTTTTCTGTTATTCTATTGTTTTAACTTATTTTCTGTACAGCACTATGTTCCTGTGCTGGGTATTTTAAAGTGCTTTATAAATAAAATTGGATTGGATTGGATTGGATAACTGTAGAATAAAATAGACACACTAAATAAATCACAATGTGCCCCTCATCGAATTTCCTGGTCATCTTACAATATTCTTTCAGACCTACACAAATCTATACAACATCTTTTAGGTGCGAGATACACAGAAAGGAAAGCAACACAAGTCCAAAGAAGATACTTTGTTCAAGTATCGTTAAATTGGAGCCAAATAGTGTGCAAACCTTTGACATGTTTTCTCAGCATGCTTTTTAAACTATTGAACAGATCATTTGATCTAATTGATCAACTGTCGCCACATCCTCCCTTCAGTGCAGTTATGACACGGTAGTTTTTCTTTTCTTTATGCTCTAATGGACGTTTCTGACAAACACGGCTTCTCCTCCTATACGCGGCATGTTTGAGAGTGTTCAAAGACAAAACTCTGGACATCAAGCTGTCTCAAGTCCAAGTCATGGAAAAGGCTTTGAAATGGCGTTCACACGCCCCACTTTTTTATGTTGTAACCCATTCAAGCAGGGAAAAAATGGCAACTCGCAGCCCTTCATCAGAGGTGACACATTCCTGTTAGCACTTGAAAGCCAAGTTTTACCTTCTTTAAGCGTCATTTTTATCACCCCGATGATGAGAAAATGTCAAATATTTTACAAGACAAAAGGAGAGTTAAATGGCCTTAAAATTAAAGGTAATTTTCTTTTCTTTTTTTCCCTCCTTAATGGCTAATCATCTTGCAACCCTTCATATTCAGCTGTGGCCAGTTATGACAGAGCCCACTGATTTCAAAGGCCATTAAGAAATTATGTTAAATGTGCTTTTTTTGTTTTGTTGGTTGGCCCAACGTTTTCAAGAAGGAGATTTATTTGTTAAAAAAACCTTGATAAGATTTTGTAAGATTGTGGTAATATTCGGAGCAAAATTAAGAAGAAATCTAAAAAGAAATTATTAAAAAAAAGCAGAAGATGAGCGATGAAGAGATTTATTTATTTATTTCGTCACTGCCTTTGTTAAGAATTCCCATAGAAAAGTCATAAAGGAAAAAGATTTTAGCTTTTATTTTTAATAAGATGGTTTCACTGAGGTTTTATTGTTTTTCCGGTAATTTCTTTAAACTACATTTTTTGTGATGGATTGCATTAAATTGCAGAAAAGTTGTGTTCATTGTGTCCAGCATGTAACAGCCTTCTTATAGGAGACTCTTTTCTTAATTTCTCAGGGGAAGAAAACACAATGTCATGCTTTTTTTTTAAAATGCTTGGTATTTGACATGTGTGACTCAGAAATGTGAGCTTTTGTAGACATGCTCCTATGTGGTTTGATTCTAGCCGAGCAGCGGGAAGCATGCTGGCACAGCTGTTATGTAACGGTGCGTGATAGACAGGCCGACACGGCAGACTGAGCAGCAGGTTTTTGTGCTGTGTGATGAGCGTATTGTGTCTCCCTGCAGGATGGACTGGTTCAAGCTGCAGCGGTTTGAGAAGGTCTTCAACGCTTCCTCCACCAGGATCGTCACCAAAAAGGGCGTCAAGTGAGTGACGGGAGGGTGAAACATAAATGTAAACATAAAAACTGGTGACACGCCTGCAGGACAAACATGTGACTCAGCATGCGGGAAGGTCGACGGTTTAATCCCCTGAGTCGGCCTGTGCCACAGAGGTGCTTTTAGACGAGCCAGGCAACTGTTCCCGAGGTCTTAATTGTGTGTCGGGAGATTGCGCTCAGTTTTAAAAACAAAGTAGCCTCCATAATATGATAGATTATAAGATAGGATGAAGATGAGATCCTTTATTTAATATTCAACTACTGTGAAATTCTTGAGTTACAGCAGCTTTAAACACAACTTGTTACAGGACAGCTTAAATAAAGGAGAAACGCTCAGGAAAATTAGATACAGTCTTGTTTGTAGGGTTTACCCGTCAGGACATATTAGCACGTCTTAAAATGACATAGATACAACCTCACATGAACAGCAAACTATGGCACGTTAGACTGTGCCATTATTTAACAAAGACGAAGACTCACCAGCCTGTCGAATCACTTGAAGTAGTTGTTTTCTGCTTACATTTGTCGAATTTTGTCCCGCTCTTCTTTGTGGGCATTCTTTCATTCACAGCTCTCTTAAAGTCCTGACACATAGCAGTACCGTGATCCTTTTATTTTTTTCAGACGTTCCTCACATTTGACTCTAGAATACTTCGGTTTATGGTGAAGTTCACGGTCAACTCAATGATAGTAAGTTACCCTGGTCCTATGGCTGAAAAACAACCGCAAATCGTGACTCTTCGATTGCTTTGTGTGGCAATCAGTGTGAGGTGTTTCTGTTTATATGCTGTGTGTGGGTTTTGCCAGAGGTGCTGCTTTATGACCAAATGTCCACTTTGGTTTCATCTGTCCACAGGACATTGTTCCAGAAGAGGTTTGTTCAGATGCAAACCTAAGCCATGCTGCAATGTTTCTTTTAGGAAAAGAAAAAAATAGTCTTTCAGGCCTTACTTATTCAGCTTTTTTAAAATCATGTTGTCATGAATTTTAACATGCTGAGGCCTGGCAACCAGATGATGTTTTACTTTGTCCTGATACATAAAACTTGAACTTAAACAAGATGGTTTTTTCCACGTGACTGTAAGACAAAGCAGAATAGATCTTCAAGTTCAAAATCTAAATGGTAAAAGAGCTCAATTAAATAGAAAAAAATAAAGAAAAATAACAAAGGATCTCCAAAAGTGAAAATCTAAATGAAATTCAGTAGAATAACACGTGAAAGTTGAATATAATACAATAACTTGGCTGTGCAGAGTAAAAAAAGCCCTATTAAATATTAATAAATTGTAAAATTATAACATGTGGGAATGATTTCCTCCGGCAGTCTAATCAGTCATTTAAACTTATTTGAAACAGTGCCTGTTAATAATGGTGATAAAAGAAATGAGTCGATAAATGGACATTTATTAGTTAACATGGTAATTTATGGCATAAATGAAGCAGTCACATGGAAAAAGTATGGCTTATATATATTTGTTAGGTTTGCTGATTATCAGAGCTGCCTGTGGGAGTAGCAGACATCTTATTTTAAACTTCTTGTTGGTCTTTCTGCCACTGAAATATGGTGCGCCATTAGGCCAAGATCTAGATCTAAAGAGCCCCCTAGAGTCTTCAGGAAAAAGACTGAAGTCTGTAATAATTTGAAATAAATCATTAGACTGCAAGGAAAATTATGTACAAGTGGTGGAGAGTTCAAAGTGACTCCCAAACTGTGCAGGACTGCCAGGCCCAGAAAATTCAAAAAGAAAACTGAAGGAACACAAATGTCAGGAAGAAATCTGCAGGTAACCGAGTTGCTTCTGCAGTCAGAAAATTGGACCTGTATGCAAAGCATGCCAGGAGAAGAGCCTTTGCTGTCCACAAACAACGGTTTGTGTGTGTGAATACGCAGACAAAGAGCAGACCTGTGGAAAAAATGTGCGACATGCTGGAGCTCAGAGTTAGGATGCATGTTTGGCACAGAGCAGAGACAGCCTCCAGGAGAGGATCATACCAGCTCTGAAATGTTATGGTTTGAGGCCCCTTCAGTGCCTTAGGAAATGGGCAGCTTGCGGTCATTCAAATAAGAATCCTATATCATACGATGGAGTGCTTGAAGATAATGTGAGGCTATCTGAAGGTTTAAAGGGAAGTGGAGGTGCATTTCAACCTAAGTGCACCAGCAAATCCATCAAAACAGTGGCTAAAGAAGAAATGAGGCACTGCGGGGTAACTGGAGTCAGAGCCGAGATGTGAATCCCACTGAAATTTAAATGCAAGAAACCACTTAAAAATCCAAGAAAGGTAGATCTTCTTTAACACAATTTATACAGAATATTGCAGGTGTTGTATGCAGTAAAATTCATCTTTAATTTCAGTCATAATTTTACCTATCAGTGATTACCGAAACAAAATCAATGACAAAATACGGTTATGTTGTCTTACCTTTCAGAATAATTGTTTAGCCTTTCAGGACATTTTTCCCCTTTACTTTTATGCCTCAATAAAAAGCCAATATCACTCTCTGCCTGTCACGGTTGACGATGGCCAACCGTGGGGGAAGTGAGGGAAGGAGGACCCAGGCGCGGAGCTCAGTGTATAAACAGTGAGTTTATTCACAGTGAATGGAAAAACATGACAATAAATCCCCAGTGCATTCCCGACTCCCGTGACGTGTGCTCTTCCCAGTGCTAGTGTTCCTGTCTCCGCTCCTCGGTGTCTGAGCACCCCGTGCTCGCTGCCCTCTCGTCTCCACGCTACTCCTGGGAAAATAACAGAGGCAGCCGTCAGACACACCATAACGCAGCAGACTAAACTAGGAAACTGGTCGAGAGACTAACACAGGGGTGGGCAATCTCAGTCCACGAGGGCCAGTGTCCCTGCAGGTTTTAGATCTCACCTCGGGTCAACACACCTGAATCACATGATTAGTTCATTACCAGGCCTCTGGAGAACTGCAGGACATGTTGAGGAGCTAATTTAGCCATTTAAATCAGCTGTGTTGGTTCGAAGACACATCTAAAACCTGCAGGGACACCGGCCCTCGTGGACTGAGCTTGCCCACCCCTGGACTAACGTGAAGCCACACAATGATCCAGTGTCGGAGAGAGCTCCACCACACTCTCAAGTAGCTCCTCCGATGAGGCCTGATCAGCTGCAGGTGTGTCATGGTCTTCAGGTGTGGCCAATCACCTGCCAGGGCCACACCCACCAGGCCTGAAGGTGCCTGTAAACAGGTGCTCTCAGAAACACCTGCATCTACACCCACACGCATCTACAAGCAGGGAGAACGAGGGACAGCAATACCAAAAATACATATATTATAATACAAGTCCATGACTGCTCAGGGTCCCTGGGTCGCTCAGACCCAGTTACCCTGACACTGCCAGAGTGTAACAGATCACATTTAGTTTTTTTTCCCCTCATTTGAATTATATTTCAAAGAAATCTGCTTAAATATGAATTTGGTTTTTTTTTAAATATAATGAAACAAGATGTTTTCCAAAGTCTGAGTAATGAAGGCAAAGTCTGTAATAAATATAAACAAAAATTACTTTCGTTGTCATTTTCCCTTTAATTTTTGATATTGTGTGAAAAATAATATTTTCATTTTGCTTTAAGGATTCCAGTTTTATGTGTTGGGATATTTTCAAATGGTTAATGTACAAATATGTCAAAAAAAAAAAAAGTCAATGTCCATAAGATATAGTTATTTAAGGAACTGAAATCTACATGTATAAAATGACCAAATATATCTAATAATTTTAAAAAGCCACTTAATTCTATTGCACCAGATGTATCATATTTGATACATGAGATTTTAAGACTACATAGCACAATATATTTGAAATTTAGATAAGTCTTTTTTTTTTTAATTGTCAGAAGAATCAATAAAAAATAAAATATTTCATGGCTCAGGCTTTACAGGGTTAAAAAGTTTGATGATGTTGGTTGTGTTAACTCATTTTCAGTGGAACTAATTTTAGGAACCACTGCGTGACTAGAGCCAAATGAAGGATGCAAGAAGCAGAGTTAAAGTGAAAGCAAGCATTTAACGCTTAAGATAATAAGCAAGGTAGAAAATCCAGAGAACAAAAAGACAAAGACCAGGAATATACAGAGAACAATGGGAACACAGGACTGGGAAAACAGTGACATGGACAATCCTAAAAGTGAAGGATGAGACAATATATGCAATGAGATAAGAGAAGAGAAACCAGTTGGATAACCAAACACAGCTAGAGAGTCAGTGAGGGCAGGGAGAGGAAGTGAAACTAGTCAAATGAAAGATTAAACTGTTGATAAAATAAAAATAGAAAATAAGAAAAATTGGGGAAACGAGATTAATTTGACACACAACACAGCCTAGAATAGAACACTGAAGGCATCCAACTAAATACAACTAAAACTTGAACCATAAGAACAAACAAGGGCCTTTTTACTTCTAGGAGGAGGGAGGGGGGGCTAAATTAAAGCAACTCCTCTATAAATAGAAAAACTAAGAACCAACTGATAAGATAAAAGGCTCACCCAGGGAGATAGTGAAGAATATAAACAAGATAACATATAATACAAAAGAAACTAGGAACAAAACTCCCACATAGATTATTCTAAAACCAAAATGAATGATGAACTCACAAAAATTCAGAAGCCAAAAAGACCCGCGAGCAGTAACAACTAAGTGATGGCTGAACGCGTAGTTACCAGAATTGTGCTTAAGGTCACGGTCATATTTGCCATTTTACAGGCACGGTTCTGTCGGGTATTCGCAGGAAAGGGAAACAAATGCAGGGTATTAAGTCAAACACAAGGAAAGATAGACGGTGATACAGTTTGACTTAAACAGATAGGAGCTGAGGCTGTAAATAGACACGTGAGGCTAACCAGGGAGAGTGGAAACACCAGGCTAATAATGCACAGCTTAAACTAATTAAGACAATAACACAAGAAGTAGAACTAGCAACAAGGCACCAGAGAGAGCAGACTTACAAAATAAAACAGGAAGTAACTAAATGGGGACTCACATAACAGAGACAACAAGATGCAAGAAGACATTAGGGAGGCAAGAATAACGTAAAGAATCAAATATCTATTAAGAAGTCTAAAAACACTAGGACAGCTAAACTAGCCAAGCAATTCAAAAAGCTAAAATTCAAGAATAGTCACGGAAAAGACTAAATAATAATGAAAACTCTCCAAAATATCTACGAAACTCACAGCCCATGAGATTTTTCCATTTCCTCAAGAACTGGTCAGATTTTACTGAAACAAACTGAGGATTTTATTTCTCATTAGTTTGTGCAATTCAGCCAACCTATGAGAACAAAACTCATCACTTTCTTTTTGTACTTCACACATTACAAAACCTGTGATTTGTGGTGGATCGAGAGCTAGATGAGCTACTACGTCACTGGCATTCTGGTTTCTTTGTGCCTCGATGTCACACGTTCTCTTGTCCACGTTCGTTTATAATTGTCATCGGTCATCATGTGTCATTTAGTATTTTCATTTGTAGAGATAAAACGGAGCTTAATGACTCCAGTATACTTCTAAAAATAATTTTTAGGCTTTAGATTTTTACAATTCTTATCACCACTTAATGATGCTGACAGTGAACCGTGGCTAACAGAATTAGAGCAGTGCTGCAGAAACCTGGGTTTAAAATGTTTCTGCACAAAAGATTTCAGACAAACTAGTAACAGGATGTGTGTTTAGATTTTATTTAAAACAGAAGCGTGGAAGTAATAAAAGATTGTGATGACTTGTGACTGTGCCATCTACACGTTCCACCTACAGGAGCTTCTCAGCCATGAAGCTCCTGGTCAGCATCCTATTACAGCACCAAGTTGGAATTCAGTGAGCTTTTTAGAACAACCCATTCTTTCACAAATGTGTATCCCCCCCTCATGATTGTGTCAGAAGGCCATCCGGTGTAAAACTGCTAAATCAAACATGCAGAAGTACCTGCTGTGACAAAGGAGCAGCTTTCCTATTCTTTCACAAATGTGTTTAAAGACAGACAACAAGGCTGGGGGCTTGATTTTATTCCAGCAAAAATCACCTGAAACACCTGAAAAAACGCCAATTAATTGCATTAGAACACATTAGAACGTCTCTCATAGATAGTGATAATGTGCAGTGTTCTTGTATGAAATATAATAAGGTCATAAATGATCCTACTTCAGTTGAAACTCTCGACTGGTCACTTTAGGGTTAAAACATCCAGTAAATGCTTGTGCTCCCTGCAGCAGTGCTGTAACATATTTGCATTTGTTGCGTTACATTTACATGAGAACAGGCCTTTTGTTGTGTTGTAATATATTATAAAAGGATCTAAACAAAAAGCCCAGAGAATGGTTATGTGCTTCTCCCTTTTTTTTTTTAGCGGCGCTGATGTAAAACGCCCACAGTGCAGCAGTGTTTGTCCTCCATGTGAGCTCTAGTTTTAGGATCTATTTAAAGCAGCTGTAAGCAATAATTTTATAATAATGTATCAAAGATGACATGAAAACATTGTGGCAATGCGGAAAAAAAAGGAGGGCCACACATACACAGAGATTAATGCTCTGGATCCGCAGCTCGCCCTCGCCTTTACGGGCCCGGCTCATTGTTTTACTCTTCTGGTTTACTCTCATCGCACGTTTTCAGCTCACCAGACAGCAGACGCACACAGTTATCCGCAAGCTGGCGAACACAGAGCCAGATATTTCCCTCTGGAGTTGGTAAAAAACAGAGAGTGAATATTGGACTTAGATTTGTCAGGTGGCCAGAAACGCAACTCCAAACGAATTCAGATGCGGCTTTGAGAACTGCAACTGTTTTCTAACAGGTTCGCCATCTACTTAAAAGCCAATGATACTGGGATGTTGTTTTGTTGATAACGATGCTTTTCCTACATTTCCTGCCAGACTAACTGAGATTCTCCTTCTCTCGTCAGTTTTCTGCTGGTGAACAGCGTGGCCCTGCACGGCGACGGCTGTCCCATCTGCCAGTCGGTGGAAAAAGAGCTGATCAAACTCTCCAGGGACCTCAACTGTTCTCTTCAGGTGGGAGGAAAATTTCTAGGATTCTTTCGCACACTTTTACACTGTCAGCGCCTCGAATGCACTCTGCCACTGGCACTCGAGATGCGCGAACAAAAAATTAAGACGTACCCAGAGCAGGTGTTTTGTTCTTCTTACACATCCAGTGTTTATAAAAGCACATTAGAAGTGGTTTGTGTTTTTAGTTTTTAGGGGTTTTTTTCTGCACACAGCACCAGAACCAGAGGCAGTGTAGCGATATGAAATAAAAATATTACCTGATGCTTGAGGATGCTTTGTGAGGTTGTGGACAAGACAGCTGATGAATTCTTTATGTTTTCTCCTCTGCAGAGCGCGCAGTCAGGGAGCGGAGTGATGGACGGCTGTGAAGGCTCGCAGCTCTACCCTCCCACACCCCCCATCATGTTACAGGTAAACTGCATGACTCCACTCAGACTTCATCAGAAGCTGATAACATTTAGCAGCGGAAGACGTGATTAGCCTTTTCAACACTCGCGTACCCGAGCGTACACTGAATGCGTTATCGGTCTCTGTTATGGCCCCCGAGTGGCGTCCCAGCTCTACGCTGTGGACGAAACAAAATCCAAACACCTCGTTTTGTGCAAAATTCAGCTGCCTGTGCTGGACACAAAAGAAGGGAGGGAAAAAAAGTTATTTTCCAAAGTTGTAGTCTTTTTTTTTTGTCTACGACTCTCTTTTTGTTTTCCTAAGGGCAGAATCTTCTTGCTGCGCTCCAGCAGAAGAAAAACAACACAAAGACCTTCACAAAATTTCTTTCTTCAAAGTAGTATTTCTGGAAAATATCCACATGGTTTCATTTAGAACAGCAGTCCCCAACCCCCGGGCCTCGGACCGGTACCGGTCCGTGAGTCGTTTGGTACTGGGCCGCGAGAGTTGAGGCTCAGGTGTGAAATGTATAGTTTTCAGGGTTTTTATCGGTTTTCAGTGTTATTTTGTTATCGTTTTTATCATTTACTCGGTTTTCCTTGGTGTTTTCACGTGTGTTATGAATAAATTTTCTTTTTTTCGGTACCGGTACTAGTTTTATTTTGTTGTATTTATCCGCGACACCTTAAAGGCCGGTCCATGAAAATATTGTCGGGCATAAACCGGACCGTGGCGCAAAAAAGGTTGGGGACCACTGATTTAGAATGCTGAAGTCTTCACATCAGCTTCAGCTATGATAATAACAATAATCTCTTCTCCGCTGTGCAGAGTGGTGCATATCTGTCAAACTTGAGTCATGCTGGGAAGGTATCGCTTCCGGTACCCAATCTGTTTTTCAATGTACACAAAAATCATTTTGTGTTCTTTGGTGTGCATCTGCTTTTTTCTTCCGTTTCTATCGTCTCCGTTTCCTTCCTGCGTCTGTGTTCGAGTTTGAGTTTGGTTCTCTGTGCGTCTTGTTGTGGTTTTACTTCCTGTTTTTGACCTATTTAATCAGCACTCTGTGTATATCTAGCTGTGTCTTTCTTTCTGTCTTTGCTGGACTGTCAGTTTTCCCTCCTGAGCTTCTTGCCTTCATCCTGGTTAGTTTCGCTTTTGTGACTTTGATGTTTTCCTCTTTGGACGATGGCTAATCAGACTTTTAATTAAAGATCTTTGTCAGGTTTTTTTCATCCAGCCTTTCTATCTACATTTGGGTCTTCCTCTCAGCTGACCCTGTAATCAATTAATATATTTAGAACTTCATACTTAATTACTGATTTTGGAAACACACGGTTGACGTTCAACATTTTATACTTAACAGGGACCTATCATGCGCTTTTCCATCTCCATATTTCTACTTTTGCTTTCCACATACCACAGTTGCAAATAATTTCAAAAAATTGGCCCCCAGTTCAAACTGTTTCTCTCACTTAACCTCGCTTTCTTCTAATTGGCTGCCCCTCACAAGCAGAAGCTTTCAGCAGGAGGCAATAAAGGTTTCAGTGGTCACAGCCAGAGTTGTCTAAGAATACCACAATAATATCACATTAAGCCGATAACAGAAAAAACAAAACTGTGTGAAGATGGCGCTCTTGGCTCACAGGGATCACTTATTCATACACTGATCTCAATATTTGAAACTGGGAATCTTAAAAAAGGTTATCAATCATTGTACAGACACTGACAAAAAACTACAGGTTTTTTTATTATATATTGAAATAAATGTTGTACAACAACCAAATAAAATTTCAGCCAAATGTTATATATATATATATATATATATATATATATATATATATATATATATATATATATATATATATATATATATACATGTTTGCATTTTTTGAACAGTATTTGTGATCCAGACGTGTACCAAACATTCACGTTTGAAACTAATTTAACAACAATTTAGGCTCAACAGCTGCACATCATTTAGAGCTTTTAGGCCTCCAATCAGCAGAAAATATCTCAGCGGAGTAACAGTGAATGACTGAAACGAGACTGAATTTAAATGTTTGCATCAGCCTTAAAATACAACTTTACCCGTCCTAGTTTTCAACCAAATTTAGAGATAAAGGTGCTGTTTTTTAAAGGCTAGCGATTGATCGACAAGACCCTGAAAACAACGTCCACTGATTACTGTGTGGTGTGCAGGGATGTTGGGTTAAGCTGTAAGTTCAACTCTATGAAATGACCATTACACGCTGCTTTACAACAGGTCTGCAACTGTGTTTGAAGCTGACATCGAACAATCTACTTAAATGCTCTGTCAGCTTTTTTTACATTTAGGAGACGTGTCTGCATAAGAGAATTAATCATCTATTTTACAAATATACGATTTAACAGAAAATGAAATGAGGTTCAAAAATGTTCGACTCTCTAATTACCTGTTTAGAAAACTCAAACTTTAATTCCATCGTAGTACAGACCTGCAGAAAATTAGGGAATATTTACTATTTGTGAACATATTGTCTGTCATATGAATGCAGTAATTCATAATAACACTATCCTGTGTTATAAAACTGTGGCAGTCACCTCTCTCTCTCCAAACCCATCAAATTATGGCATCTGATGGTAAAATATGCAGCACAAAGGTCAGGTGTTTTATGTTTTAGTTCATCGCAGAAAACAGTTGTGCCTGTAAGTGAAGCGCCCTTGAAATTGCATTAAATAGCAATAGAGATTAACTGTCATTTGCCTATGACACTGCCTTTATTAACTTTTTTTTTTGAGGATGGCGGGCTGCTCGTGTGTGCAGAACTGAAAAGGACAATATGTGCTCCTTTTTGTGGCAAAGCTCAGTTTTGAATGTTTGAGAGAGACACACCACATTGTCAAAAGTATTCACTCATCCATCCAAGTCATTGATTTCAGGTGTTCCAATCACTTCCATGACCACACGTGTATAAAATCAAGCACCTAGACATGCAGACTGCTTCTACACGAATGGCTTCTTGTGAAAGAATGGGTCACTCTCAGGAGCTCAGTCAATTCCAGCATGGTATTCTGATAGGATGCCAACTGTGCAGTCCAGTCGTGAAATTTCCTCACTACTAAATATTCCACAGTCAGCTGTTAGTGGGATTATAACAAAGTGGAAGTGAACAACAACAAGACCATCTAAAATCACATAGTGGGGTCAGTGGATGCTAAGGTGCATACTCTGCAGAGGTGACAACTATCTGCAGAGGCAGTCGCTACAGACTTCCATGTGGATGTTAGATTTCCCAAGAACAGTGTGTAGAGCTTCATGGAATGGGTTTCCATGGCCGAGCAGCTGCATCCAAGCCTTACATCATGCAGTGATATAGAGCATGCAGCCACTGGACTCTAAAGCAGTAGAGATCTGGTCTCTGGAGTTACTATTCACACTTCTCCATCTGGCAATCCGATGGATGAGCCTGGGTTTGGTGGTTGCCAGGGGAACGGTACTTGTCTGACTGCACTGTGCCAAGTGTAAAGTTTGGTGGAGGGGGGGATTATGGTGTGGGGCTCTTAAAAAACTCTTAATGCTTCAGCATACCAACACATTTTGGACAGTTTTGTGCTTGGGGACGGCTCCTTCCTGTTCCAACATGACTGCGCATCATTGCACAAAGGTGCATAAAGACATGGATGAGCGAGTTTGGTGCGGAAGAACTCAACCACATAGAACACCTGTCTGTATGACTGTCTGACCTCACAAATGTGCTTCTAGAAGAATGATCAAAAATTCCAATGAACTCACCCCTAAACCTCGTGGAAAGCCTTTCCAGAAGATCTGAAACTGTTATAGCTGCAAAGGGTGGGCCGACATCATATTAAACCCTATGGATGTGATGTCACTCAAGTTTATATGTGTGTGAAGACAGATGAGTGAAAACTTTTAGCAATATTGTGCGTCTCTCAGTCTAGTTCAATGCACTATCCTATTATGGTCATCTGTGGTGCTAAACCAAAGTTTTGTAGCTCCAAAGTTGAACAGGTAAGAAGGTAACACCTGAGAAACTTTACAAGTCTCAGTTTTTTCGGCTATTTCAACGAACAAAGGAGAGCATGATTAAAAAACCTCCCATTTACATCTCTCAGTTCATACATCCTCGATTCCTCTCCTGGCTTCATAGTCCCTCCCAACAGAGATCGGAGGAGGCGATAGGGAGACACGAGAAGAGAGGAGTCGAGGCAGCAGTCATTTGACAAAATGAGACATCCTCGCCTCTGTGGTTCATTTTAAAGTGATGCCAATTAAATCTGATGTTGGCACAACCACATCATAAATTCCTTTTATGTAGCCGACTGCTGCTGTATTTTATGATCGTAAATGTAACAGTGCAACAGTGTGACAAGATATTAGACGCTTTTCTTAATCGCACACAGGAAGGTTTGATGTACTTAAATAACTGAAACTGCATATAAAGAGGATAGCTGTTTAAAGAGCCTTTCTTTTTGCAGTATATTCCAAGCGCGTGCATGAATCTTTTATACACAACAGGCAAAGAAACACTTCCGCGTGTGCATCCAAGGATTATAGCTCTTCCGGCAAGCCTCCTCTGGCTCTCCAATGCATTTTAGGGACAGAGACATCCTTCATCATTGTGTGCTGAGATTGATTCCTGAGTCACAGGCAGGATAAAGAGGACAGAGAAGATAAAGAGGCACTAAGTAGATAAATGAGAAAAGCGTCCTGTAATT
This sequence comes from Perissodus microlepis, assembly GCF_051167445.1. Taxonomy (NCBI): domain Eukaryota; kingdom Metazoa; phylum Chordata; class Actinopteri; order Cichliformes; family Cichlidae; genus Perissodus; species Perissodus microlepis. The sequence goes on from NC_140478.1 coordinate 24,952,831, forward strand.
TATATACAAGATTTTAGCAGGTTTAATTAGTCACATGACACAGATTGAAAATTCTGACCGAGGTTACATCGCACACTCTGGGATCCATGCTTTATATAAACTTCCTTCAGAGGAAGCCCTTTCAACTAAAATCATCATTCAGTCCAGAAGGTGTCATGAGTGTCATGGTGTGTTGAGTGTTACGATTCAGTACTCTCTCTGTGACAGCGACTTTGATGGATTGCCCGCTCTATCTGGAAGAATTACACGTTCAAGTCCAGTGAAACGCAGAGTGGCAGGAGAACCATGTCTGGCATCGTGAAACTTTGGGGAACGTGGCTATTCTCCATGTTCCCTGTGCAAAGGGCTGTTTAGACACGTGGATCACTGCAGATGTATTTATGAACTGTTTGATAGGGGAATTACGTGGCTGGGTGAAAAACTTGACACCAGAAATGCTGTTACTGAGCTGCCTCTCAGCCTGTTTCCTGTTCTTCCATGAAAAATCCGAATCCATGCACGTTTCCCTGACTGTGTGCTCCGTTCTGCAGCACTATCCTCTGTACAGAGTAAGTGACGCTGGCTGCACAGGACAGGACGCCGCGCCGCCTGAAGAGCGACACCTGCTGTTCAGAGAGAAGTACGACGTGCTGTCGAAGGAGGCCTCACAGAGAGTGAGTACTCTGCAGTCTCACCACACCGCCTCCGCTGTCTGTCTTTTTTTTTTTTCTTTCCTTTTCTCTGAAAGCGCAGATCTGTTCTGAAGTGTTTTCATCCAATTAAAACGGCGAACAACAGCCCGCCGTCAGAAATAGTCTCGTATAGAAACAGCCGACGATGGTGATGATGATGGTGATGATGAAACTGGTGATGTAAGGGAGCAGCAACCAGCCTCTGAAGCGGTTATGGGTTTCTCTCCTCAGCTGCTGCAGTGGTTTAAGCCCCGCCTCATCCTCAGCGGACACACCCACAGCGGATGTGAGGTTCTCCATGACAACAAGTACCCAGAAATCAGCGTGCCATCCTTCAGCTGGAGGAACAGAAACAACCCCAGTTTCATCCTTGTGAGTGAAAGCAAAATCATGAACTTTTTACAGTGTGCGAATTAAAGTCGGCATTTTTCAAACAGCAATAGATGAAAAAGAATCTAATTAATCTGTATTATAGAGAGAGATTATTAAGGTTGCCGGATGGCTGGGCTGAGAGATTGCCTTTTCTCTCTGTTTAGCTGCCCAGTGCACAACCTTACTGTTATGGTTCAGTCTCAGTGGCGTACAGTAGTTTTTGGCCCCAGCAGATATACTTTGAAAGCCACTGCTGAGCATGCAAACACTGTAAGCAACTAGCTGATGAACACATCAGAGAATTTAGCAGCTGTGCCAGATGTTTCCCTCAGGAGAATCAATAGGGATTGAGCAGTTGGTTACAAACTACATCTGGCACAATATGAGGTTTTACTTCACAGTTATAGAGGTAAGAAATATACATATATCAACTATAGATATCTATAGAAAATCCATCCATCCATTGTCTTCTACTTATACTATTCAGAGTTGTTGTGGGGGCTGGACCTATCCCAGCTGTCATGGGGCGAGAGGTGGGGTACACCCTGGACAGGTTGCTACGCTCATCAAATGCAGCTCTAATTCATTGCAAGTCAAAATGACCCTCAGCTCCCAACATCCAGTTTGCCACTGTTTCGAATCTAAATGGGCTGTAGGCGTGTATGTGAGCATGAATAATTGCTTTTCTCTGCATATTTGCCCAGTGCTGACCCGGTGAACTGTAAAGGTTAGTGGTGATTTGAACCCCCTTTGACTCCATGGCTGCCTTCATGGTTTAGATTCAACAAGGTGCTGGAAAAACTCTTCAGAGGTTTCAATCCGAATTGGCACGACAGCATGACAAAGTTACTGGAGATTTGTCAGCCGCGGATCCATGATCCACAACCACGTTTGCATCAATTTCACTTCCACCAAGGAAGGAGGTGAAGATTTTGAATCTTTTTTGGGAGAGTGTCCTGAGCTGACAAATGGCATATTAAACCAAACCAGCACCTCAAAGTTCAGGTTTGAGTTATTGTTCCAACATATTTGAGAAAGAAATTATCCTGTTTCTTCTTTTTAAAAACTCAAAATCCCAGAAGCTACAAAATCCTGATCCCAGGTGAGAATATGTCCCTGACTATGTGCTCTGTCCTTTGCTGCTCTGGAGGCTTTTGTTTGAACTTGATTTAAGCAGAAAAACAAAGATAGCATTAAACTAACATGATTTTGTCCAATATCTGTGACAGAGAAACATTCAGATTTTTCTCCAGAGAAAATCAACAAGAACAATGAGGACACGCAAACTCCCCGAAACCACCTTATGTCAGGCAGCAGTACTTAATAGTGAGCTAGAATCAGGTGGCCTAAATTAGATGTTTTTCTTTCATACAAACAAATAGTTTCTTAATAAAGCGTTTAATTATATAGTAAACAATCTGCTGAGGTGAGATTCTGTTGAATCTGTTGTTCCTTTGTTTACAGGCTATAAAAAAAACCCAGATTCATTCAGATAAAAAAAAAAATAGGAAGAAAGGAACTCAAAATGAGCTCCTATTTTTAATCTTCGGAGGCCCTCTGGTGGCCGAAGAGCTCTAAGCAGCCACCTCTGCCAGTATAAACATTACTCATCACCTCTAACTCACGTTATTTCTCACTTCTCCCCCCTTTCTTCTCCAAGGCGACGGTGTCACCGAGCAGTTACACGCTGTCCAAGTGTTTCCTGCCGGAGGAGAGCACGGTGATCAGCGTTTACTGCTCGGCCGGCGCCTGCCTGCTGCTGCTGTTCCTCGCTCACTGTCTGTGGATGAAAGGCCTGCTGCAGTGCCTCAGCCTCTGCCTGCTGGGGAAACACAAGTCTCTGTGAACTACATTAGCCACAGCCCACCGGGACAGAGCCATAAGCTGGTAATTTGGTGTAAGTTGATGTGAGGATGCTCTGTGTGGACCAAAAATAACGACAAGAAAAAAAAATCTGTTTGCACAACCTTGATTTGTTTGTCCGGGTGTTTAAAGGCACTGTGAAGGACGTAATATGATTTTTAAATGTTTTTAAAGGACTCAGAGTTAATCACTACTGGTACTGATGATGGCGATGGTGATGTTAGCGCCTGTGACGGAGGCCCAATTGTTCTTACAAATCATCAGTTTTAACTTCCTCGGAAGAAAAGTAACCGTCACTGACTTCACCGCTGAGTGAGAAAGTACGCATGCGTGGCACGGGTAGCACAAATCAAAGGAGTAAATATGTAAATACTAACTGTCCCTGGTCTGGTTTAAGGTGGTGAAGGTGCTTTAAGTCTCTTCTCTCTGATGTTACCTGTGAGCCGATGTGAACGCACACTGATCATCTCACTCAACTCTGAACACTCTTCGTTTCTGTCGTCGATGTCAGATAGTCCATCCGGGTTCCTCATTGTTTTTATGACGCATATCAGAGAAAAAACAAAAAGATATTGTTGCTGATTTTCTGTGCCAAATGTTTGTGAAGGTTTTTTGCCAAATCGTTGGAACGTTTCTGATGAACTGTACATAATAAATAATCAGAATCTTAAAGCCTGTTTCAGTTTTCTGGTGGACGAGGGAGGATGTTATCACACGCGACAGACGAAATCCTTAATATATAGGTACAAATATTTTATGTTTGCAGATTCATGTGAAATAAAATATAAAAAAATCGGTTCAAAATTTGTTTTCATTTGGGGTTTTTTGCGTTTGGTTTGCTTGGTTGTTTTTTATTTTAGTCATTTTATAACTGAGAAAACAGCTTTTAGCAACAGTATAACAAAGTAACTTCATTTTTTACTTTAATAATGTGCAGGATTAATACACTATGTTTATTTTATATTAAATTATTCACTATTTATTGATTGATTGGATTATAAATTCTATAGAACAGACCTTAACTGTGACCCAGTTTCATCTTTTTAGCTGTGGTTAAAAAGATGGTTTTGACTCTAGAATACTTTGGTATACAGACTTGGTCAGCCTAATGACTGCTGGTGCCCGGGTCCCGTAGCTTCAAAACAAGCCTGAAATCATCATCATGATGATTTTCATTACACTTGAATGAGATCTTTGTACTACGATGCTGTGCTTTATTTCTGCCAGACGTGGCACTGTACTTTATGGCCAAATGTCCACTTTGATTTAATCTGTTGACAGGACATTGTTCTAGAAATCCTGTGGTTTGTTCAGATGCACATTTGCAAACCTCAGCCATGCTGCCAGGCTTTCTCCTGGCATCCTCTCCAAACGAGCCATACTCTAATTGTACTGTCATGAACTTTAACATTTAACTTGCTAAATGATGCCTGTAGAGTCTGAGAGTCATTGCACCGTCTGAGGTTGGGGTGAGTTTGCTGGAATGTCCACTCCTAGGAAGATTGAGAGCTGTTATACGTTTTCCACTCTTGTATAAGCTTACTGACTGATCAAATTGTTTTTAAATGGTTGTGTGACTGTGTAGGCTCTCAGTCATGGATATGATAGTCTTGAGAGCTTGAAAAGAAGTCACCTGGACTTCTTTAATTTGTGAAGAAGTTTTGCCCCACCTGGTATTTAACACCTTGGTGGGGTCTGCTCCTTTGTTTAAGTCATGCTGAAGGTCGTTGGCCCACTATTAATCATGTGACTCCCCCACGAGCCAAGGTGTGAAAAAAGGCATGGGTAATTAGCTGTGAAACCTAACTGCCACAGCCCACCAGTCTTTTGAGCTATAGGGCTTTGGAGTCAGCTGAGGCATTGTTGTAGTTTTTTATGAATTTGTTAATTAGCATAAAAGAAGGAATGTCTGGTTTATTAGTAACTTTAAAACGTAAGTTTAGAAAACTTTATATTTACCATCTTCTTATCTCTTACTTACAGTTTGGCAACTAATGTCACGGATTTAAATCAGTATTTAAACTTTCAATCATCTCTTCTCTCAACACTTTGTTCTTATTTCATAGTAAGTGGATCGAGTATTTTATCAGTCATTTCAGTTTTTGAATGTGTGATTTCAGTTTCATGGTAACAATACATTTTTAAAAATGTCACATGAAAACTCAGAACTAGCACAATATTGTCGTCCAATTCTATGCACTCCTAGCACATACAGCCAGCCATTATTAACTTTATTAGCTGAACCTGCCTTCTGTGAAGTTTAATCAACCAGAACTGTAAAATCAGGTAAAACTGTTTATCATGATCATCTCAAAGTTAAAAACAAAAAGATACCGAAAGTACCCAGCTTCGCTCTCCTCACAATAGTTTCAAATATTAGTAACAAAACAGCAAAAATAACAAATAAAGTAGTAATTAAATAACCCTTACATGCCTTTAGATGCATGAAAGAAATATGAAAAATGTAGGTATTAACAAATCCATAACAATTGGCATAAATTGATATTTAGGTTAATTTGCTTTTGTATTTATACTTTGAAACGCATGAAAAATACAGAAGAAAATACAGAAGTAAACAGATTTCGAAACTAATAACTAATGCGAGAAAGTAAAATATTGTAAAGGCGATGTAATTGTAAAAAACTAACAGAACCACATGAAAACACAATTATGCATAACTTATAACTATTATTTCTGATGCATTAATTTGCATATTTATCAAATCATTAATTATTTTCTAAGGAATTAAAATTAACATGGCCGAAATGCATCAAATATAAATTAATTTGTAAAATGTGACGAGTAATATTTCTGCTTTATTTGCTTTTGTATTACAAATAACCTATAGAAAAACTATTTGTGGGTCAGGAAAATGGGAAATTATATTAAAAGTAATAAATTGGGTATAAAGTCAAAATTCAATGGGAAATTAGATAAAGTGGAAAAGTGACACACGTGTAAACATTTAAAGAATCAAATTAAAACTTACTTGATGCAGTATTAAATATTGACCATCACCATTTATACCATTTTAATGTTAGAGATTTATACCGAATATAATTTAAAAAGCAATATATTAAGTATTTATTAGTTTCACATTTTATAAATGCTCGCCCAATATTTGGTGCATTTAATGGCATATTGATTTACTTATCCAATCATTTTTTGTTTTTATTTGTTTTGGTAGTTTCGGTCTTCCACATAAATTATTTTTTTTTAAATCACCAATGAATAAAGAAAATCCGGACACAACTGGACACCAAGATGGAAATAAAGCAAAGTCCTCTAATGTGCCTCTTTATTTAAAGAAAATAAAAATGTCATTTAATCATCCTCCCAGGCCAAACAAGGTTTTTGCACCTCCAGTCAGTTCACTCTCTGTTGGGGATAGACGTGTACTGTAGCAGAAGAAAAGGCTGATGCTGTTTGTACAAGGAGAAGAGCTCGTCTTGTTGGGTGCTGCTCACACATTCATAGTGCCTGTGCCATCGGGTATGGCTCCAAAGGACCAAAGAATTACTAATATTGCACGCTCTCATTTATTCATCTCCATTCTAAACATGCTTTCCTATGTGTGTATGTATACATATTTACCGTATACATACATAGGTATGTACACCTAGGCACACACATAATTAAACATGTATAATTGTACATATATATTTATATAGACCTATAAATTTACATGTACATACATTTATAAAATTTTATACACACATACACACTTGCTCTCCAACACTCTCTCTCACACACACACTCACACAATGCATCTGTGAGTCTATGTTTGTTTTATGTACACATGCGCACAGGCACGCACATCAGTACGGATCGCGTACGCACACGCACTTCATATCGAAAAAACGTTGGTTCCTATTAAAACAACACCAGGTTGCAATTTGGACACTTTCAATGGAATTCAAATGTTTGTTTAAAGCTGTGAAATTCAAAAAATATATATAATAAAAGGAGGGAAAACAAAAAAAAAAAAAAAAAACAGAACGAAAAAAAAAGGCATGGCGCTGCAACATCTGGTCTTCACTGCAGGTAAGTGGTTAATTTGCATAATGTATACAGGTTTTTAGGATTTTTCCCCTATTTTTTATTTCTTACTAAACAGCATTTCCTTTTTTTTTCCTTTTTTTTTTATAAACCAGAAAAAACTAAACTCTACAGAGAAAGTCCCCTACCTGCAGTCTTTCGCTGCCGATAGAGTTTGACATCAAGCTGTACAGCGCAGTTGAAAACATACTTACATCTGAGCTCATTTACAGGTACAGCCATAATCAAGGCACAAAGATCTACAAGTAGATTTGTTTTTCTTTCAATTAAGTTGTACAAAATAATATTACATTTTACAGTCTGTACAGGATAATTCAACCTTGCACAGTGTACAAGTTAACAAAAACCCCCCCAAAAAACCAAAACCAAAAAAAAAAAACAATACATTTTTTTTCTCTCCCGTCCCACCCACCCTCCTCCCCATCAGTATCTCTAAGCTAAAAGGATGGTTTGTGTGGAAAAAGGAGGCAGGTCCGAGTCCGTGGAGGCAACAGGGCTAAGGTGCAGAGAGCTCAGTCCCTTTTCCTTCATTAAAATCCGTCTTCAAGTCGCCGTAATTTCTGCCCCCCTCCCATCTTTAATCTCTCGCTCCACACGTCTTCTCGGCTGCTCGGTCCGCCCTGCAGCTCGGCAAGCAGGGCGACAGGATAATAAATATTGTGATGCTACATTGTGTGTATGCTTCCTCTGGAAAAACAAAAACAAAAACAAAAAAACACCGACAACAACAAAAAAACAAAAGTTATTAAGGAACCTGATGCAAAGTGCATTTATCTCTTCATCCATTCGGTTCCCTCTCCGTCCAGTCGTCTTCAACGCGGGGAGAAGAAGGCGGTCAGAGAGGCTGAGGGCGGGGTGATAGGCCAAAAAAAAATATTACAAGAGGTGGTGAGGGGTCATGGCGGTTAAACACACACTCGTTCACATGGCATTCCTCCATCTCTTCATTACACACACATACTGCCTCTGCACTGAGGTCCTCCAGGTGTGTTTTATGTGTCCTCGCCCACCAGTCCAAGTCCAAAGACAAAGCCAAAAAAAAGTGGACACAAAGGGGCAAAAAATAAAATAAAAGGAGGTAGCCCAAGGCTTAGTGGAATGACAAAAATCAAGGCATTCAAAAAGGAAGGATTAAAAGAAGAAGAAGAAGAAGAAAAAAAAAGAAGCGGCACACATCAACTTTGTTCCCCAGCTTTCCTTTTACATCTGTGAAATGGGGACGAAATCTCGGAGAGAGAAAACAAAAAGTAGTACAAAAAGCTAAGAAGTTAAAAAGAGGAAGAGGATTTGACACACTTCAGTAGTACTTCATAGTCCTCGACAGGAGGGGCGGTCGGGGTGGGTTTCTTCTGGGGATGTGGGGTGAAGAGTCAGGGAGGAGCAGGAGGAAAGGTTCGTCAAGGTTGCAGAATGGTGGAGAAAAAAAAAACAAAAAACACAGAAGGCTGACGGAGTCGGTCTCCCATCACAAGAGTTCGTACTGCCGCAGGTGCATTCTCTGGATGATGTCCCGGCAGTCGTTGAACACCCGCCGGATATTCTCTGTGTCAACGGCGCAGGTGAAGTGGGGGTAGCAGTAGTGTCTGCCGTCGCCGCTCGCAGTGCTGATCCGCTGAGGAGGACACAGACACGACACGTCACATCCTCCACGCCACGAGCACACGTTTAGCCTCCCTGATGTTCCCTCAGTTTCTCAGATCTGCTGCTCTCGTTTCTTCCCTTCCCCATTATTTGATTTTTCTTTACAGCTAAAAGCTCTTACAGCACCATCCCCACCTAAAAATCACACTACTTCCTTCCTCTGCAGCTTAAACTGTGACTCATCTGAGCACTTCACTGTCATTTTACTCAAAATATCTGGATCACATCTGTTCTGAACACCACTGGGTTTGACTGACTTTAGTATCCATTCTTAATTTCACACATCAGTTTTCTTTTTGTTTGTAAATGTGATGATAAATAGTTTTATTTCATCTTTGAATAAAGCACATGCCTTACTATATATTATTTAAAGTATTCAATTCAGCTGAAGCATTTAGCTTTTCCTGCTTCTTTCCTTGAATATTGTTCAGCATATTTAAGATTAATGTGCTAAAGCCAATGCTATTCTAAGTTTTCTGTGCACTTTCAGTACTTTGACACATAAAGGCCTCTCAACTTCTTATTTTTAGCGCCCTCTATGGGTTAGATATCACATCACAGGCATGAATAGATTGCCACAGTTTAATTCTGACTGATGTGTGTATCAGACGCTGATGAAAACACTCTGGGGGCAGGGGGTTCCCCTAACAATTCACACTTAAAATATTATTCTACCTGACGACAAAGTGGCTCAGTAGTTATGTGCAGTTACACTGTGCCGCGCTTGTTTCGTCTTCATTTTTGTAAAAAGTTTGCATCTGTAAAAATGACATCTTTCACCAATGTGCACCAAAAAAAAAAGTTGTGATACAAGGAAGTCTGTAATTTGCATAATTCTTCCTAAAAGTGCACTACATTTGGAGTACGTGATTCCCGTCACACATATTCCCAGGTATCTGTCCCAGGTAACAGGAATACTATCATAACGCATTTATTTCTGGGAAATTCACAGCTTTCAAGCTCGCTGTCATTACTAGAAACTGAGGCAAGTAATTTTAGAGCAAAATACAGCTTACATGACCGTAAGTGTGTCTAGCGTGTTAAACACTGGTCAGATAACCACACTAGACCCATATTTGTTCTACCCACTAAATAAGAACAACATTGGTCACTATTAAACTGAAACGCTGGAGTCACTATTTTGATATGAAAGAAATGAATTCAGCCACAGAACAGCTCACATTCAAACACCAAGAACAGATGTAACCCTTCACGTCCTCAACTAAATGCTTCAAGTTATTGCTGCAGCATTAAGTCCTACTAATAAAGTTATAACCTGTATAATAATGTTATTTGTGTCTTAAAGATTATTTGTGACTACAGAGTGTATACAAAAAAGGCCATGCAAAAACAGCTTCGTTACAGCCATTTATAGTAAAAACAAATGCAACCGAATTTAATTTTTAACCCTACAGAATGTGTTTCGCGATCAGCGGCAGGACTCGTAGCAGCAGTAGTAGCTGCTGAAATCAGCGTTGCGCATCTGCGGAAAACTTGTCCCCACGAGGAGGTCGGCACCACCAGAAAAGGTTCATCGGGTTCAAAGCAACATAACAGGCCCAGCTGGGATTACAGGTACGTGTGTAAAATACTAAGTTATGAATTAACAGGACAAGTGTATTCGTGGCTGGACACTGATTGACTTCAGCTCACTTCAGACATACGCTGATACACTTACAAGAAACTCGTCTCGGATGAAGAACTTGGCTCTCGTCACTCTCGGGTCTTCACCGGGTTCAGGAGTTGCTAAAAAGGAAAAGAAATTTAACGTTAATACAGACCGATACGAGGAATTCAAAAGTCTGTCTGGACATAGACGAGCCAGGTGCACTGAGAAAGGAACAAACCTTCATTTGGTATGGTGTAGCGAGCATATTCAGGGAAGTAGTCTTCAATTTTGGATTTTCCAGCTAGTACTTTCTCAGCCAGCATGTCCTGCTTGTTCAGGAATAATATGACGGATATAGTGCGTAACCATCTGAAAAACAAACAAACAAAAAAAAGAAAAAAAAAAACACCATTAAAGAAACTGCACAAGCTTCAACCTTCAGTCGTGGAAATTTTGGGATTTTCAAAGATAAAGCTGACACAGTCATTTACACACATCACGATAAAGGTGAGACAGAAGCAGGTTTTATTTACTTATATTTACTACTTTTTAAGCCTTATGTGGGCCTTCTCTCTCATTGCAAAAGGAAAGTGAGCATTTTCTAACATTTTGAGTTAAAAAAAAAAAAAAAAAAAAGAAAAAAAAAAAGGGGACTCACCTGTTGTTCCAAATACTGCGGAAGAGGTCCAGAGCTTCCCGTAGCCTGTTGGTGTTATTGTCTTCCCTTATTACCATGTTGTAGCTGCTGCTGGCCACCACGAAGATGATCGCAGTGACGTCTGGAAGAAAACGAGGAGATAGATTTTGACGTCACTGGTCTTAAGGAGTATATTCAAGTCGTGCCAAATCACCTTTATTTATATGGCATTCAAACTACGGGAGTGGACACAAAGTGCTTTCCAGTTAAGGGAAATGTATTAACATTCAAGGTTTAAAAACACACAATAGTGCAGTGAGAAGGAAAGCAAAATTTATAGTAATATGCAAACCAAAACCAGGAGAAAATGTAAAAATAGAAACAACTGACTAAAAGAGCACTTTGTGTCAAGGAAAACAAAAAACAAGACAGCTCAGATTTGACTATAAACAAGTCAAAAGACTAGGCTCTTCAATACCAATTTAAGATTTGGACTGGTCCTTATGCAACTGACGGGATGCTGGAGCTGAGAGAAAATGCCTTAAGACGGGCAGGATGTAATGGGAGGAGAATGAGCTGCAGGTCGAGGATGTGCAGTGTGGCTATTTGAAGGAAAACAAGGAGGAAAAGTCTCACCGTTAAAGCACTGAATCCATTTTCTCCTTTCATCTCTCTGGCCCCCAACATCAAACATGCTGTGGAAGAGACAGTAATGGGTCAGATACTCGCTGCTGCCCTCTTCTGATCAAAGAGCTCATATCACTCAGGACTGGGGGGCATCAGGTACATACTGTACGGCACTGACACACCAGTTTTGTTTCACAGATTGTCCTGATAAAGACTCAAAATAAAATTAAAAATCCTCACAAAAGACGTGTTTCTGTCTTGTATTACATGTGCTTCTGGTTTGCAAAAAGAGATCCTTGACACTTACGGAATGGCTGTGGACGCATAAATAATCCATTAATTAATAAATGTTACGAAGGGCGAAATTATTTGTAATGTCTGTGTGTCCGTGGCTGGATGTTTGGGAGTGATCAAAGTTGAATAATGACAAACGCACACCCAAAGGGAAGTCATGACCCAGACCTTTTTTTAACCAGTCGTTTAGGATGATATAATGTGATACAAAGGCCCATTTCAGATGGTAGAATAAGACTGTTGTGTCTGCGACTGCGGAAATGGGTCACCTCATCTGACATCATCAAAGCTGTTACAAAACATTTACTCTAACCTTTATCGGCTGCTCTAATAACTGTAACCAACAGTAAATAACTTGCAACAGGCTCAGAAATCACACTGGTCGACCGCAGGGGAATCATTTTGCATTTTAGTCACCTCTATGACGTGCATTTCTACCTCTTCTTCCAGCTGCTGAGCAGGTTGTGGGCTCAGGGTTTTGTTCAAAGGAACAAACTTATGACATTTGAGGCTCTTAACACGAGGCCAGAGTAAATATAGCAATAACACCCAAGAGGGCAGTGATCCAACAAGGAGGCACAGTCCAATGTTTTTTTTAAAAAAAAAAAGAAAATTACTGGAAATCCGGAAAACACTTAGACGGGCTCATTTTCACAATTCTGTGAAGTTTGGAAAAGTTGCTGCATAAAAGGCAATATTAGATAAACCAATTTTAGAAGGAATACGGGGCTCGTGATTATTTTGTTCATAGGGGTGTAAATAATGGAATGAGCTGGAAACACAATGATAATACTGATCCTTCCCATAAGTACTTTATAATGGCGTCTCATCAAAAACCAACAAACAACAAACAAAGAGGAATGTGGCAATGAAAACTGAGACCTTCTGGTATTTATATGTACACGTCAGGGTTGCCAGGTCTGTGTTACAAAACCAGACCAATATCCAGAGCCGGCAGAACACATTTTCAGTAGCGCCACTTTAATTTCTGTGATTACAGCTGCCATAATCTATGATAATATAGCATCATCTACTAGTAGATTTATATTTTATATTAATAATTCAAATCTGAAAATAATTAGTGTAAATCGTTTGTGCCTTTGTAGGCTTGGCCCAGTAGAGGGGTGTGGTTGCTGTCGACACTCAAAGTTAAAGTTAGCTGAGCTGTGTGTGCATCAGTGTGTAACCCCCCCCCCAAAAAAAAACAGCTTTCCTTCACATTTAAACCAACTAATGTGAAAATACTGCTGACAACTGCTGATCAACTTCCCAGCCTACTTTTTAACGGGCCATCGGATGGTTATGTTGAAACCTGGTGTGCTGTTCAGTTAGTTCGGTAGGATGTGGCTATAGTTACTTAGCTGATGAAACATTTCTAGTTCGGCACGCTTCATGTTTTTCTGCCTAAAATCAGACTTTTTTCTTCTTATATACAAAACATTTTGCCCCTCCCAAAAAAGTTTGGAAAACTTACCAGGAAAAAATAAATAAATAAAACCGTTCCTTTTTCCATTGACTCACAGCTAAAATGCATTTTGTTTATCAAATAGACAAAAATCTAGAAACACAGATTTTTGGATCAGCTTTGTGCAGTCAACCCCAAAGGTCCCATTTTAACCCTGTTCCCAACTATTTTATTTCATTTCCATGTCAAATTGGACTTCTTCTTTTTCAAAGTAGCCTTATTAACTCCTGGCTACACAAGCTGCTAACAGGGTTTACATAAGTTGGCAAACAATAAATGGGGACAAACATGTCTTCAATGTGTGTGTTTATGTCCTTGTTAAAGTTAAGCAGAGACTTACTGAAAGTTCACTTTATCTACTTGGAACCTCGTCTCGAAAATCCCTGAAGTTAACACTCGGCAGCGTAGCAGGTCCTACACGTAGTGAACACAAAGAAAAAAACATGCAGTTCAGGGAAAGGAGGGGGGAAAAAGAAAGAAAAACAACAGGCAGGGTTTTGCTGGTGATTTATACATTTAATACTGAGTACACTGGCAGGAGAACTGACCTGGTCTGTTGGCGTGTAGTCGCTCTGTCTTACAGAATCAATTCTGTCCAGGAAACTGCAAAGGAGGGAACAGAAGAGTAGTTAAAGTTTGTTTGTCTTCCAACCATTTTGTATGTGCTGCGGAAAGAGTCATCAACATACAAAATGTAAAGTCACTAAACTGTAAAACTATAAAATAATTGACCATTGTTTTCATAAATACTCAGTCTTCACTGAACTAACCCAAAAATATAACTCCAGATCTGATCAGCTGGAAACTACAAATGCCACATAATGCATTTTGCTATATCTGTGCAGTACATTAAAATATTTACATACTAGACTGAATGCTGCAGGAAACGGCTGCCATGTCTGACTCCTGTTTTAGGCCTGCTAGGCCGGTGTTAAGGCAGCTGTATGCCACAAGAGGGCAGGCCTGCTCAGTCTGGGCTATTTTGGTCTGTCTCTAGCCAGAGTGATTACATAAGGCGGTTACTGTGGAGGTTAGACAGCTTGCTGTTGCCATCTCTTCACTACTGAGAGAGCATGTGCAGCGGTAGCAGCAGCAGCTGGGCCTCTCTGCAGCACAGCAGGCAGGATGAGGACACCGAGGCTGGGGACACATGGTCACGCAGGCCCCTGGATCATCTGGATCACATCATGAAAAGACTCCAGCAAGGCCGGTCCAAGGGCCATGATACATTTAAAATACACCACGGGTATTTGAAAAGACAAGGCGCAATGTTATTAAGAATAAGTCCACGAGCCAAATGTATAGATCAGCTGTTAATATTTCAACATTTATTCTCTTTAGCACGGATTCACTGATATCTAGCTTGTTGTTGTTAACAGCTTTACTATTAAGCAACACTGAATGACAGGGTAAGAAATTAACCAACTACGGGGCCCAAAGCAAAAATGCTTGCTACAATACAAATGTGCTTACTGCACAAAATTCATATATTACTCGCAAAAAAAAGCTATAAACTGCGCTCTCTCACACACAGTTTATATGATTTAATGATTATTTACTTTCCTAAAGTAAAGTGACAACCATTTAAAAAGTTTATCTCTTGTCTTTGTGAAAAACCAAAACCAAAAAAAGCAAAACACTGAAGATGTGAAAAATTAGCGGTCTTTGTAATTCAATTTCAATTTACTATTATTTATGTAGGGCCAAATCAATACAACAGTCGCCTAAAGGCACTTGTATGGTAACGTAAAGATCCAACAATATTAGAGAGGAAAAACACCAGCAATCAGATGACGCCCTGTGAGCACACTCTTGGAGACAGTGTAAAGGAAAAACTCTCTTGTAACAGGAAGAAACCTCCGGCAGAACCAGGTTCAGGGAGGGGCAGCAAACTATAATATTTCTATTATTATTTTGGAGGACTATGGGTTAAACAATTTAAACAACTGAAAATGTCACTTTCCCAAAAAGCATATACATTATTCCATCACCTGATTGATTACTCCATCAGGAAGAGAACATCTGAATCTCCATCACCCTGCTTTATTTCAAATTAAATCCAAAGTGCTCCAGGTCACAGCCATGCCATATGGCAGACACATTTTATAGAAAGAATGGTACAAAGTGTCTGTCAGAGCAGAGGGGATAAAAGTGTGTACATCTTACAAAGTTTCCTCATCTACATCTGAAGCTGGTGAGTGATTCTAGTAAGTAGGACACAGATGTGGACCAAACAGGCTCCCCCTCACATCCTTCATTTTCTACCCAAACGCTCGCCAGCTTCACATTATCACAAGACAGCCAACACGGGTGCGGTGCACAGGAAACCCAAAGCGTCAGAAGATCCGCGTTCAGGTTTAGAGTTTTTGTAGTCAGTTCATTTCCACTTCAGCCCTACAAGTAGCGCACCTAACACACCCAATGAGAATTAAATAACCGAGAATGAATGCTCTATTATGAACCATTAGATAACAGAGACGCTGCTCATGTGCTCCGACAACAATGTTTTCATCACACCAACTGTTTCTGCCCACAAAAAAGGAGAAGTAAGGCTATTTTTGAAAGAGCACTCCACTTTCTCACAGTAAATTCATATACATGAACAGTAAACACGCTTGCAGGATGATTACATTTAACATATGCAGTACAGAGAAAAGGAAGGTCACATCTGAAATTAACTCTAGCAGTTCACTTGGAAACCAAAGACGCCATCATTATTTTTAAAAAATAAATAAAAATGCTGTCCAAAATCAGCCGGTTATACATCGCATTTGACGTCCAAAATACATGTATGTAATGTAATTTCTTTTCGTGCCGTTTTAATTATGCAATATTTAAGTAAGTAACAGATGAAGTGCTCAGGACACATTACCATAGCCTGAGTTGGGATCTAAAAATTGTCCTTTTATTAT
Organism: Perissodus microlepis; assembly: GCF_051167445.1. NCBI lineage: Eukaryota > Metazoa > Chordata > Actinopteri > Cichliformes > Cichlidae > Perissodus > Perissodus microlepis. The sequence continues at coordinate 24,968,981 of NC_140478.1, forward strand.
TTTACTACCCTTCCTCTCCATTGGATCAACACTCTAATCCAGCATGTAAAATTCCCACAATTCTTTAATGTCTTTGATTTACAACCTGACCTTTGAAGGTGAACGTGAATACACATTTTAGACATTCAATTCAGCCTGAAAATCATCTTTACAGACCTGACACACACACACCAGAGACGTTTATGGACATGGTTTGCTTTGTAACGAAACGTCACAATCCGTGTGGGATTTTCTATCTTACACTACATCTTGTATGGTTACGTGTCTCCCTGCATCTACCATCTCTTTGTCTATAATTCTATTATGTGTATAATGTTAGTGGTTTGAGTCCTGAATAAACAAAACTGGCCAGCGTTTCCCAGGAAAGGAAAAAAAAAACAAAAAACAAGTAAACAATAAAATCCACATCATCTTGTGTTCAGTTTGAAGAGTTTGTGAAGACAAGTAAGACTAGTGCTTTTGTTTATTTTGTTATATGGTTTTAGCAGGAAGCTGAAAATAACCTAAGGTAAGAGTCTCTTTTGGTTATGATTATTTTTAGCAGCTCTTGCTGCCTTTAGCCGTCCTATTTTTATTTTCCGCTTAGCTATATTATTTCTGTAGACTTCAACTCAGTAAAAGATGATAATTTTCCCCAAACCCATTTTCAAGTGGTTGTTAATGTTTCCCTTCCCCTGGGGAGCTGGGGTCGTAGCAATGAGAATTTAATTTTAAGTTATTTCTGACGAGTATAGAGGTCAATGATGCACATAGGCAATTACAGACAAATGGGCAGCAAAACACACACAAAAAACCCCAACCAGACTCTGTAAACAATGTGGGCTTCTGAAAATGTTTCATCAGGTAGGAAGCCAATTCAGCGTGAACATTTCATGAGATCAGGTCTCAGACTCACACTTTTGTTAGTGGTTAGTCTGCTGCATTAATTGTTTCCTCTATGAAATGTCAGAATATGGTGATGAATCAAAGTCCTAGAACCTGAGATCATGTAACAAAGATTTGCGATTAAAAATAATAATAATCTCAAAATATTCAAACTCAACTAGCTGATAAAAAGTATGAAGCTGACTTGCATCGAGGTTTTTTTGCTTTATTTTTTAACTGTGATTAACGTTACAAGTTGTGAATTGTGAATTTAAAGGTTCTCATCAATTCCTCTTCAATATTTCTTACATTTTAAGCTCCTTCAAAAGCATCATTCAAACATGCTTTATCATCTGAAACCAGAATACTCATGTTTTCCGTAAGTCTGTCACCTTTTCGGTTGACGTGTTTGTGCGTGTTACACAATATATTATGCATTTAAGTACCTATCACTTATCATTTATTCAATATTTAAACACTTTCACCTGTCAACTATAAATTATCCAATTCACACATTCAGAAATACTCAATTACCAAAATAACGGCAGGTTAGTGATCAAGAAAATAATCAAGTTCACTTTGAGTACAATAACAGAAAAAACATGATTTTAAATAAACACTAAAAGATGTGACGGATAAATAAAAATAAAATAAGCGCAGAGAGAGAGAAAACACGAATCTGTGGTTTAGAGCACAGCGTTTACTTTTTGTCCTGGCTCTGAAGTCATACAACATGAAGCACACCCATCATATTACACAATTAATTATATTATTTACCAATTAGCGCTTCTCTGGAGACAAGAAACACAACCAGTAAACCCCACTGCACTGCACTGTTATTTGAGACGGCGCAGTATATGTTAAAGTGTTCCTCACTCACACACACGCAAAAATACAGGCAAAGCCTTTTAAAATTCTCCAGCTTTTTTGCCCCATTGCTGCAACAATGTGAGAGTATTTTTAGTCAGCCTTCCTTGCAGAAACCCAGCTAGGTTATAATTACTGAGTGCTTTGTGACTGCCATGTGACAGAAGTACTATTGGTAGAGCACTGGAGATCCAAATATAGTCTCTGTACAAGGAAGAGGCTAGAAAAAGAAAAAGAAAGAGAAAAAACAAGAGTACTGGATCCAGGAAAAAAGGCCGAAAAAGATAACATTGATCATCAAGTGGCCGACCAGATAATGCCTTATCAAAAGGTTTCAGTGCAGTTTACAGTGACTACAGCTGTTCTAGTTGAGTGCTACAAATAGACGGGTTTAAGGTCCAGAGAAATCTGTGGTTTGTGCTCCGTTTCTTCAGTTTCCTCTGAGAACTGCTCAACGCTGGCGTCGGAGATCTTTGTGTGATGTGGTCATTTTGTCATATTTGTGGCTTTGGAGGGATAGCAGGCCGCCATTTTGCCACTTTGTTTTTAGCATGTGTACAATATATACACAGAAAACTATGCTTGGCATTTATGAATTAGTTTTATGACTTTAAAATTTGTTCACAACCATCAAACCACATTAAATGAGATGTAATTTCTCATTTGTTTTTAGCCTGGCACAGTAGCGCTCTTATAAAGAAGGCTTTTTACTGTTTCATGACAGTTTGTTCTCTGTATATATATTTAAAGTTAAAAAGAAAAAATACCAACAATCTGCTCTCTAACAGTCCCCCTCTTATTCTTTTTGTGTTGGGCTGGTGCTGTGGGCCAGCCTGTGTGCTATGTATAAACTTTGTTGTGGGCAGAATCATATGGATTGACATAAGAAATATACTACACAGCAAGTTCAATATAGTCAGACCCCACCAATGAGAGGCATCGTAACAATTTTTAGCTTTCTTTACCGTTTTTGTTTACTTTCTAAAGCGAGGATGTAACAATTCCCAAAACTCGACTTAAACCACGGCACAAACAACATCGTCACACGTCCCTGGTTGAGATGAGCTTTCACAGTGCTATCTTCAGGTTAAAAAAAAGCCCCCTTTATGGCGCTAAATGGCTAAGCCGTTCATTTCACTTAGCAGTGCACCCCTTCTAGTTCTTCTGTGCCATTTGCCTAGTCTTTCCATGAAACACATACAGAAACATTATTGCACATACGCAGGCTGAGCTTCACTCAAGCACTCCGATATGTTGAGGGACAGTTAATGCAAAGTGCCCCGGGCAACATGTTGCTGCCCACTGAGCAGAAAAGGGTGCAGGTGGAAGATTTTCATGGTGGGTATGTTTCCACCAGGAGCTCAGGGTCACTGGCCACCCAGCTCCACAGCACCTTCTTCGGGTACACGTTTGCCTTGCAACAGGCACAACAAGGAAACAACCAAAATAAACCAGATATCTGGAGGAGACGACCAAAATAGAACAGATCACTTTTAAATTTGTGCTAAAATCTAATTATGTGCATGAAAAAAAAAAAGCACGTGTCCAAAGCAAAACAAAATTGAAGACATCAAAAGACACAGGAATAAATACTGGGGAAAAAAAATCCCCTCCAACACACTGGAAACCTTCATACCGACCCACAGCAACCCAGACTCATGTGCTCATTTGATAATTGGGTTGACTTTTTACAAATAGCGGACCATCTTTAATTAGCAGTTCAGAGGATCCGATCAATAGTTTCCATATTTTGAGCGCGCGGGCCAGTATAATGGACTCTCACTTTAGTCTCCAACTGGCTGGTGACAGCGCCTGAAAACACACTGCTGGACACAACAGACCCACTGCACTGTTTCTAACTGGTAACCCTCCATTTAAATGTTTTCTGTTTGAACTGTGCGTATTTTTATCTGTAATGTGCATTTAATTCAGTTTTGTATTGTGTACAAGTTGTATAGATCCAAGTCCCCAAATATTTTTCTGAATAAATGTGAAAGGCAGTTTTTCTTAAGCTGGGCTTAATTTAATCAAGCTTCAATACGTTTCTTGCTTAGAAAGTGGCTGAAAATAACTGTAAAATTCACAGACTTCTGTTAAGTAAGAGAACACAAATTGAATTATATGCAGACTAGTTGTGGTCACCACATACAATTTAGTCTGTTTTGAGCAACAACAACAACAAAAAAAACACATGCTTTCATACATTAAAACTAGGCAAAACTTGGCCCTTAACATGAGTAGTCAGCATCTTTTTTCATTGCATTGATTTCCAAGAGCATTATGGGTAATTAAGCCCTTTGAAAACAACCATTTGCATGCAAAGTACAAACTGTCTTTGCATTTACTGCTTTAAAATCAAATATTCAAACCTCTTTTCACAGTTCAGTATTTCCCACTTTAACTGTGTTTAAATGGATTACCATTTTCTCTGAGGACTTTCCCACTTCTATTAACAACTCAGGCTATAAAATGTCAGAAGATGATTACAATTTCCAACAGCCAAAGATAACAGATTCAGGTGTCTACTTTTTCTCAAGCTAGCAGTGCTGGGGGTTTTTCCTGCTTTGAGGAATTTTTGGTGTGCCCCCGAAAGGAAAGGAAAACTACCGGAATTTACTTTAGCATAACAGCCATGTTTATGAAATGGTTAGAAATAACAGGAAAATGCATAAACTTATGTCAAATAAAGCGACAGACTTTTTGCAAAAACATAATGCCATGAATTTACAAAAATTTCATAAAAACAAAAAGCAGCGTATTCTGTTATTGTTGCTGAAAACACTTTAGTAATGCAGATTTCTTTTTAAAAAATGACCAAAGAGTTGATTATATTTATATCAACAGACTAATGTTTTCAGCTGTACTTGTACTCATTTCAAAAAGTCTAACCTAAACTAGTATCTACACACCAACTGTAAACTTAAAGAAGAACTTCCACTCCACGCTTCATCTGTCTTCTCTTACAAAACACGCCCAGTATCCTAACAAAACTGGCAGCGCTGCACAGCTCATCACATAACACGGCCTGTCCGATGTATTGAGCTGGTACAGCACGCAGGGCCACGTGCGGCGGGACACAGCGAAGGTGGAGCTGTGCAGGATCCCGGTCACCTGCTGGAAAGATCCAAGCCCGGGGTTCAGCTCATCCATCCAAACAGGAACACTGTGCAGTTTGGGAGATGGATCTGAAACTAGACAAATCCATCAACGGCTCAGTGGGTACTTCCTAAATATAGGAGCAAGAACGGAGACACTCCTGAAAGTCAAACCAAATCTTGTGTAAACAAAAGAGCCTGCTTTATCTCAAGGCCTCCATTTCGCCTTCCAGGCCGGCATCAAGTCGTGGTTTTGAAAGGTGTTGTATAAAAATGTAAAATAGCCTGTAATGCCCTTTTGTCTCTGCTTAGTGTCTGTGTGGACCATTACATTACCTCTGTTTAAAATAGTCTCAGCCTCTGAATTGGAGCTACAGTGGGAACATTGGGAATGAACTGTGTCCCATGTGGAGCTCCCAAATACAGTTCTCACTGTGCCATTGACTTATGGGTTTCTCTAAATAATATTGAAGCCCGACATCGATGCGCTGTCAGTAAGCTACTGAATGAGTCTGTGCCAGAAATAGAAAACCTAGTAAAAATAGTCTAAATCAACATTATCGAGCAGGTTTCAAATCTCTTGCCTGTAAACAACAGCAGCCTCTATGTCAAATTAGTTGTTCCGCTTGGAAGTCAACCAGTGACCCAGTGAAAATGAGCTTTTCCTCTTTTCCCCTAATCAAAAGTCAATAACCAATGACTAATATTAGACAGGGGCGTCTACAGTATCAGTGCAGATTGCATAAGCCTGAACTAAGCTCTACAGGCCTGAACAACCTGGTGATAGGAAATAATCCATAATGACAGAGGATGAAAGAAAACTCTGCAATAAACAGAGCTAATATCCTTTTTCCTTTCTTACTATTTAAAGATGAATTCAGCCTGAACTTCAGTGCGTATGATGTTTGTGTAGTTTGCAAACAGGCCTCCGGGTGGCATCCCTTCTCTCGCGCTGCATGCAGCCTCTCTTCCACACTGACCCTGCCTGGTTTTAGCAGCTGGGTTCCCATGGCAACCCCAGACAGTCCATACCACTCCTCTCTCTCCCTCTCTTCCTAAGCCAGGCTGCACTTGTATCCTTCCATTCCCAGACGCGCTCATACATCAACACACAGCAGAACCGTGGCCTGCGCTGGCTTTCTATTACTGTATTTGTGTCACTGTATACTGCATCTGTATGTTTGGTGGGAAGCCACCGCAAGCTCACGGCTTAGATTATTTTCCAAATCCACCTTCTCATGCTCACGAGTAAAATACAACCACAAGTTCTGGATGAATGGTCAAATCTGCTTACAGAGTGAAGTGACCAGGAAGTATCTGCGTGGCAGCCTTAATAAGAGCTGGATCAAATTCTCTAGATACTCAGGGAAGGTCCTTCAATGCTTCATTTATTTCCCGCTTTAGGAGAGGATACACTGGAGCATCCTTTATGAAAGGAAAGAAGATAATGCTATCCCATAATTCATAGCAACCCACTTCGCAAACGTCATTATAAACAAACGATCAACATAGCTGACAAGAGACACAGATCATGTAAATGTTAACAGTGTGTTTTCCATTTCATGTCATAACCTGCTGATGTGTTTTGTGAATGATGGATATTATACTGCAGCAATAAAATGTGGTTATCAGGATTTTGCGCTGTGTGCAGGTCGTAGATTTACATTTTTAAAAAGTGGACAAAACAAAGTGGAAGGACTTTGAAACTTAAAATATTCACTTTTTGTAGTCCATCTTCAGAGGTACACCACCATACTGCAGAACCATGTCAATGGCATCAACCATCACATTATTAAAGAAGCTTTTTGAGTACAGTTGGACTCCCTGCACACCACAGCTCTCTCTTCCCATGTCCTTATTAATTCTTTCCTTGATCTCCTGATATTTTCTATCAAGGTCAAGATAAAAGTATTAAGTAACTTCTTGAACCGTTCAACCAAAATCAACAGCCACATTTTAAGTGAATGGGAGCTACGTAAAATGTTGTGTGATGCATGCAAAGAACACACCAAGTCAGGCAGAACTTCAGAGACAAAGTGTTGGTTGTGGCAAAGTTTAAAATACAAAAACAAAAAAACAACAACAACAGGGCATTAAACCACAAGAATAACTGAAACAGGTGTGGCCCAGGTGACACACATCAAAATGAAAATGATGCTTTACGACCAAGTGGTAAATGCAAACCACTGGTGAAACCGAGGCAGCCTCGTTTAAGCTATACACAGGGATAAACACATCTCACACAATCAAAAACTCAAACCACCTTAAAACGCAGCAGGATAGTCCAGATATTGTTTTAGATTAAATCATTCACCTGAATGGTTAATAGTTTCTGCCTTTGCTAGTTGGCAGCTGAAATGCTAGCATGTAAAACAAGCTCATATTTCATTATTTCATTAGTACTCCCTCTGTCTCGCATAGAGAACCACAAAACCCAGCACAGTTCTGCAGTTTTTTATTATTACTATTGGTTTTTTTAATCTAGTATGTCTCTGGACTGTGTCAGAGAAAAACTTCCATAAAACCCAACAGATGTGTGGACATCAACATGCAAGGTAAGAAAGTCTACTGCTGCCAGCACTGCTAGCGTTAGCCACACTCTAAAACCAATCTGGCATCACCTGTGTGTGCCAAGCTTGCCACAATTAACCACACATTTCAGCAGCAATGAAAACGACTGAAGTGAATACTGAATAAAATGTGATTCAGCAGTCTCACACAACTCTCAAATATTGTGCGGACAAAGTTTAGCCTGCACTCAACTTTTATCTTTTTGTGGATTACTTTCTTAATTTTGGTTAATGTTCTTTGACTAGTAAATTAGTCACCAGGAACATCCCTCGTACAAATTAGTTCCCTCACATTCCTGTGATGCAAGCAGATCAGGGGAAATGGAAGAGACATGATTTGATGTGTTTGTGATTAGTGGGATGAGTGCATCGTGTCATTATTTTCCCAGTTAACAAGTGCAAAACAGGGTCAGAGGACTCAAACAGGTATCACAGATTATTGTAGTAGGGGGGGAGAGACCTTACTCAATGTACTATTTAATAAAATTGTATTGGGCTAAATAAAGAATGCCTAAAAGATTATATATTATAAAATATCTAAAATCAAAGGACTTTATGGTTTAGTGAATACCTGCCACAAGGCAGACAGAACTTTCTACCTAGAAAAAAACAAAACACTGGGCACACCTTGGGTTCTATGAGATGAGAGCACAATAAGTCTCCTTTGCTTTTCATTAGGCCAACATATTTGAAATATGTCTACCTAATCAAAGTTGTGAATTTGAAAGTAAACACCAGTCATAAAAATCAGTGACACCAATGTATCTGAAATGGTTCTTAAAAAAAACATCTCAACTGCAGCTCTGTCAACAAATCCTACATCCATTTCAGCCACAGCAACAGCAGCAGAAGCAACAGCACTACAACTACTAGTAGTAATCTTCTGTGAATGTATCATGTCTGGTAAAATGGCACCAGATGCATTTTTATAACAAATACAGGTGTAAAGTAGAAAATATTAAACCAAGTTTAAATGTAACAATTTTTAGTAACGTCTAACATTTAATAATACACCCAAAAACTGAAATATATATAGTCGAATCTTAAAACCCACACGACTGAGAAAATGAAACAAGGAAATGTAAATCAACTGATTACTTTGTATGGGCATTATATTCCAGTATTCACACACGGAGACTATTTCATAACATGCACATGTAAGTACATCTGTAACCTGTAGCAGCTGTGAAAGCACATCAGCAGAAGAATTACATTTCTGAATAAATATTGCTTTAGTGGAGAGTATCAGTCACTGAAAAACCACAACAGGAAAAGAAGAAGAGGAAGAACCGGATGTTCGCTGGTGTAGCATATTCTCTTTTCATGACCCTCTTAGACTCGGGTGGGGGGGTGGAGGGGGGGATAGCCATGTCTACGTGGTTACTTTCAGTATAATAAAGCTGTAAAATCTCAGGTTACAAATGCCTGCAACAATAAATCACCCAACCAAGTGTTTACTTAAGTTAGCCTCCAAGCTACCTCTTTTAGCTCAGCCTGACAAAAAAACCCTACAGCTCAAACTGTCAACAAACCGCTGTGACACCAAAAAAAAATCTCTATATAAAAAGGTTTCTATTAATAGCATTGTGTCCCATTCTGACCACGTTCCACAGGAGGTGAAAGGTGAGGCTTGTTTGACTAGTGGCTGAGGTGGAGGGAGACCTTTTGCCTGGGTGTGGCTGGACACAACTATCCTCTGGACTCGCTGATAACTGGGTCTGCATGCTACTGAACGCATTGAGGCCAACCTTGAAGCAGTGCTCTGAGGGTTTGAAATCCCCATGTGTGACAAAACATGCTAAACACACACGGTCATGTGCTCCCTTGTAGATTCTGCATGGCTCAGAGTCTGTGTGTAGCTCACTCTGCTAGGCCTGGGAGAGAGTGTGGAGCCGATGAGGAGGCCTGGTCATGATTAGGCAGCAAAATGTATCCTCGCGTGTCAAACCTCACTTTGATCCATTCAGCTTCCCCTCTGTCTGTCTCAGCAGTGAAAGAAATGGTTGAGCTGTGTGGGTGTGTGCGTGTGTGTGGGGCAGGGGGAGACAGAGAAAGCAGGGAAGCATATGAGTGCATTCATACACTTACAATGATTTGTTTTATGTCAGGGCATTAAGAGAAAGTATAGTCAGGAAGTGTATATTCTCCCTCTCACACGCACGCACACACACACACATATACAGAAACACACAAAACCAACACAGAGGCGTTTTGTGTCTCACCTTCTGCTACTGACCTTCCCTTTGTTTACAGCGCATTGCCGGGATACTCCCTTTGATTCGGCTTCGCACACGTGACCCTAGCCAGTTTCTGCTCTGCAGTGCTGCTGCTAAAAATAGCCTCAGCTTGCCCTGGCTCCACAGCTAGTTTACATAAGCTCTAAGGGGGGTGGGGGGAGAAAAGGGAGCGACATAGGGGGAGAGAGAGGAGGGGGAGTCTCAGTAAAGAGAGAGCGATAGAGAGCGAGGGGGAGAGAGGAGGAGTAAAAAGGGGGAGGAGAGAGGGAGGGAGGGGATGGGATCTATGGACAACCATTCCACAATCTCTGAGCAGGGAACCTGCAGCGCCACTGCTGTCCTCCAGCAGACTATGCCTTTACACTCCTGGTCAACAGCAGGGGGTGTGTGTGTGCGTGTGTGTGTGAGAGAGTACGTGTGAGAGAGAGAGAAAGGTATTTGTGTATGTGTGTGGTCGGCGCACACAGTAACAGACTCACAGATATCCACCATTCACGAGGCTCGCTCTGTCTCTCTGCTGGACGTGCATTTTAACCCAAAAATAAAAAATCTATTTATAGCCTCCCCACCCCCCAAATCTTTAAGTGGAGCATAAGTTCTCATCGTCCTCTGCAGCACTGCTTACACTGAGCTTAAAACCGCCATAGTGATGATTTACTTTTTTCATACTGTACATTACGACACAGATTTACATGTTAGACACTTTAGCCAAAATGTATATCAGGTGCTATGGAAATGAGTGGCGTTTCTAATGTGATTCTCCTCAGGCTAAAAGAAGCTGTCAGAGCCTCTGGTCTCTAGAAACTAAATAAAAACACATTGGCAGTGTAGCCAATCTTGTGGCATGTAGCATGCAACGCAGGGCAGCTTTAGGCTTTCTTAACCGCTTTCAAATGTCCACCCAGGCTGGCTGTTTGAATCTATAACTCAACGAATAGACAAAACAATTAAGTTAGAGGAAAACTAAAATCTCAGGCACACATAGGGCATCACTTAAACATCTTCAAGTAAAAAGCGGTTAACACACAGACACACATACACACACTCTCTCTCAGGGAAAAGGCTTGGCATGTGTTCTCATGTGCTCCGCAACATCCTCTCTGCTATCGCTTTCTGGCCTCAAGAGACGACTGAAAAGAGAGAGAACGGCTCGGTCCCACAGGGGGCTCTAACAACCTTAAGGACAGTGGTTTGTGTAGATGGTGTCCCACCGAGGTTCCAGCAGATCTGATCCTACATTTCAGTGCAAAACCACTCCTTCCTTTCCCTCAAATAACTCACAGATACAGCCAAACACAAACACGCACAGTTCCATAGTGCGTCCTTTGATTATTCCTCAGTCAGCTGACAAGAGGGTCATCTGATTTTAACAAGCGACACAAAGGTTTTTGTTAATCTGGATTATGGTCTTACATGACTCATTTTATGTACAAAGTATTTAATTTTTTTAATTAGTAATGTAGCGATAATGTAAATGAAAAACAGAGCTAGAAGAGTTTTAATTAGTTTGAAACCATTTAAAATTTGTTTACCAAGCATTCATGCCTTAAAAAAAAAAAGAAGGGAAAAAAGTTCTAAAACTACAAAAAGGAGAAAAAAAAAAAAAAAAAAAAAAAAAAGAGAAAGCCTTAATTTTTTTAATGCCTTTAAATGTTCTTACCCGAACAACAAGGTGTGCTGTTTCTATGGCCTGTTTGGTGGTTGAATCTAACATAATGAGGAACATTTGTTTGGTTGTTTACAACTTTAGAGCTGGGAAATAAAAAGAAAAGAAAAAACTCTCACCATAACGCTACCAAAATGTTCCTCTTCCTCATTCATTTCTTCCTCCAGTCCACTTCCTACCTGCCAACAAATGCTTCTCTATTTTTCCATCAAAATAAAAACTACTGTGCCGTTGGGATTCAACTCTGTTGAATTCTGGCCTGATACTGTACTTGAAATTAGGCCCATAGTTGATGTTTAAACAAACATATGTTTAAAATTTTTCATATTTCTGTCTGACTCCAAGTACATGGGTTTTAAAATCCCACCAAATATTAATATCGGTGTGCATCATGCACACAAGAAGTTTACAGTTGTCTCAAATCTGAAACATGCACACGCTACGAGTTTGAAAACACAAAGGCAGCAAAACTAAACTGTGATGCATCCAGTTTCTTACACTTTAGCCACACTGTGCAGTGAGAAGAAAGGCAGAAAGCTGAATCGAAACAAATGTGGATGGTGGAGGTTAACTCGCAGTAATATTTGTCAGCAGCAGTACGTTAGCTGACGTTAGCCTCAAAGGCAAAAATATTTACCACTGCCTAACAACACTGCTAATCCAGGACTAGCGGTGTATGTGAAGTTGTGTTGTTGGCACATAACACAAATCCTCTTCTCAACAGCCCAACTGACAGTTGTAGTAGCTTGTTGTTTCAAGGCTGCCGTTTCAAACTTTCATTTCTGTCATTTCTTTCAGACTTGCGTCTCTCATTGGCTGTTGTTAAAGTAATCATAACTATGTGGATTTTAAATCTTTAGACTGTTGGTGTTTCTGGAAGTTCTGTAAATCCTCACACAGCCAGCTTATCTAGGTTTGTCATCAGCACTGACAAAGGTCCCAAACCACTCCGCTGAATGACGGGACAGGTTAATAACGCCCAAAACTCCTGAAGCCAAGTCAAAAGAAGAGCTCCAATAATATATCAGATTAATATTGGCAATGGCCAACCCATCATCAGTGGGATTGTGCAAAGAAAAGCTTAAAAACCTCAAAACAAGTCTACTACATTGTTTGTAAAGATGATTCCTCTAGAAAAAAAAAGAAGAAAATATAAAACACACAAAACAAATAAAGCCTGGAACATGTATCTGGATCAGCAAAAAGGTTTTAGAAACACTCATCTCAGCCAGAAATTCAGACATTACAAGTAAAATACAAGTCAAAATTGATGCAACAGCACAGATAAACCAACACTTGTCTCTTTTGGTGATAGGCTGACATCAATCCATATGACCGGCAGTAGAAAATACCGCTGCACCTTTAGCATGACATGTTCTTACAGCCATCATCAGACTCACAAACCTCATGGACTGTGTTGACTGACACAGATCAGTAACGTAGCTTTCATCCCGTGTGAAAGAAAATCTTCGTAGTGTCAGTGTCATACCACTTAGATGATGCATAAATTTAAACTGTGAAAGTAACCCGAATATAATTTATGCAAGCAGCAATCCATACAAATCAACAGAGTCCGTGAAGGTTTAACAGCTTCCAGGGGGACAAATATTTCTTATGTGATAAAAACAACTGATCAGAATAAAAGTTCTTACACTGAAACATAAACACAAGTAGAGTCATTCAGACTCATCATTATAGGCGGTACATCAGATCAACTAAAACATTAAGAATTCAAGCAACTTATTGGTGACACAAAAAAGCAGCAGTGACATGCAGCCAGTGTATAAATATCGCTCTCTCTGGCTCTTCCATGAACAGAAGAGGCTCCTTATTGAGGAGAGCCACTGTTTGTGAAGCCTAGCCCCTCTGTTTCTGTAGGGCCTTCAGGGGCTGGGGCTGGCTGACAATGCCAACCATTCTTAGCACTTTACAGCCCCAGATGACTGTGTCAGTGGCCCCCAGGCTGGTGGCAGAGTCCCGTGACCAGCACTAAACCCCAGCCCCAACCTCAGCCCCAGCCTAGTCCAAGAGCAAGATCAAGCCTTAGACTTATCCACCCACAGTCAAGCCCGATCTCCGGGACTCTGCACAGGACAGTTGGATACCTGTCCCATCCCAGGTGTGCCTCTGCTGTGGCCATTTTCACAGCACAACATCCTAACCTGATTAAACATGCACCACATGTCAGTCACAAAAAAAAAATCCCAGTTTTAAACCTAAGATGCTGAAGCTGAGTTCTGAAACTTGCTTAAATTTAAAAAAAAAAAAAAATTCTTGGTCAAAGCAGGCGTTTTCACATAATTAATAATAACTAATTAGCAATTATATTAGCAACTAATTTGGATTCTTTTCCTGTTTTTGTACTTTTGACTTGATGAATAACAACTGAAGTCTGTTTCAGTTTAAGAAACACTAATGACCTGAAAAACAAGCTTGTGTGTGTATAATATATATATATATATATATCTCACAGACTGTGGTACAAAGTCAGGGTGTATTATCAAAAGGTGACTCCATCATTTTCCATTTACAGAATAAGTAACATGCACTATGCTTACACATGTTTACAAATATAAAGGTGAGTGACTATGTATTATTTTAAAATTCGGAAATAGCAAAAAAAAAAAAAAAAAAGGATAAAATCTTAACTATACCTATATCAAACCACCTCTTTATGAACTACATCTTTTGTTGCTGTTAAACCATCTAAAAAAAAAAAAAGATTCAGATTCCTTTTCATTTGATCAAAGAACATTTGCCTGTTGTTTGTTTCATAATCCATATGCTAAATCTCTTAAATCGTGCCCCTAAAAAAATATATTATGATCATTTAAAAGACTAAAAAAAAAAATAGACAGACTAATAAAAAAAACCCAAAACCAAAAAACTGAAATGAAAACAGAGAGAAACAAAACAAAACAAAACAAAACACAAAACCATGAAACAATAAGACCTTACAAAAACCCAACTCAATTTGTGAACTATAATAAACACACAAATCTTAGCATTAAATTATTGTGTTCCTGTTGAGGCAAAGTCACCAGAGGAAGTACATGGTTGGCTGCTCTGAGTTTGTGGTACATTTATATAAAAAAAAAAAAACAAAAAAAACAAAACAAAAAAAAAAACCCTCTAAGGCATCTCAGGCTTCATCCTCATTGCAGGAATAAGCCCCAACTTGTTCACAGCCAATTTACTCAGTACCACCACCATCCAGTGCAGCTCTCCTCTGGCCCAATCCTGTTTGGCTGCTGCAGCCCAACATCCCAGCCATCATCATCATCAAGCACACTAACACAAGAGTTTCATACCAGCCTAAACAGCATCTAGCACTGGTATGATGATGAATCTCAACATATTATTTGTGCCATGTTTTGTGTCATATTTGCTGTGGGAACATTCACCACAGCAGCAGGCCTGGGAGTTCAGATTTGCGTGTGAAAAAGTGTTTGATTTTGCCGTTGACACATCCAAGGCATTGCGATGGAACCAGCCTGCCGCAGCTGAAAATAGCTTATAATCAATCAGCTGGCAGACACATATCTGTGCTCTTAAAACGTATAAATGTGCAATGCAGAGGCCAGATCGATGGGTGACAGGATTCCAAAAACATCGATATGGACATGCTCTTTGGCATAACAAGCGCCTGCCATCGGCCCGTACTTATTTCCTGTGCCTCTGTCCGATGGGCCATCCAGCGTTAGGCTGGCTGGAAAAAATATATCTGCCAGTGGTGCAAGGTCTGTGAAGGACAACACAAATGAAACAGAAGAGGTATATAATCCGCCCTTGTAAAATCTAAATATGACATCTAGCTAAATCTAACCAAAATGTGTTCTGGTGGCATTGTTGCAAAACCACAAATCGCAAAGAGTGAGCTACATATAGGTTATTTCCTTTTTGCTAAACCTGCATAGTGACTGATTAGAAAAACTAATTGCTATCAAGATCAAGGAGTCACCAGCACAGCCCCACTAATCAGCATGGTGTTTAAATATAAATAAAAAGAGAGTAAGATATGAAATAAAACTGAAATAAAAGTCATGACAATGCGGTTTTATACTATGTGAGTGTTACAAGCTTGTAATACAACTTGTGCTGATGTTTTCCAGGGAGAATCTTAGTATACTGCTAACATCAGAGGTAATAACCATGAGCAGAAAAATCTGCAAATAACCAAACAAGTTTAGATTCTCCCGCCATCTGAGGAACTGAAAACTCAAGTGAATTACTTTAGACGGCAATGTCCCCACAATCGTAGGAAAACCTGCATGATCTGATATCCCTGTGGCGAAGTGGTTCCCACATCATCACAACAATGTTGGTCCAGGATCAACACTGCAACCAACCAATTACATTATCTCAGAATTCAGTTAGCGTTACCTGAGAAGTTAGCTAATACTGTTAAAAACAACAACATAAATAACCCAAATTTAACTAACAGCAAAGCTAACCTGAATATATACCTGTTATATTGAATTGATTAATAAAGTAAATACTTTAAATGGTTACCATCTGTTCCAGGAGAGAGCTTTTTTCCTTTTCCCAGCATATTCCAAACTTATGACATCACAACAACATGATGATGCAGGAACAACACCAGCACAGAGAAATCAGATACACCAGGACAACCCTGTTGTATTCGAGCAGGGCTAATGAAGCTAGCATGATTGTTAGCTTTGGTTGACACCATGTATGCCTCATGAACTGTGGAAACTTTGTGGTTTGATCAGGAAGGGCGTCCAGCATATAACTCTCATATCTATCAACCACTTGTTACAAGGGAGCAAGAGAAAATAGCTTTCTTTATATACTGAGTGCATGTGTGTCACTCTGTGTTCATACCAGTGCATGTGCTTCAGTGCAG
Organism: Perissodus microlepis; assembly: GCF_051167445.1. Classification (NCBI taxonomy): domain Eukaryota; kingdom Metazoa; phylum Chordata; class Actinopteri; order Cichliformes; family Cichlidae; genus Perissodus; species Perissodus microlepis. The sequence goes on from NC_140478.1 coordinate 24,985,147, forward strand.
CTAAATTCGCTCCGTTTCTGTTAATCCATTACATCTGTTTGTATCACTTCTACTCTACACTGCATTTTAACACAGCCAAAAATCACATTAAATCTCTTCTCACATAGTTTTCTTTTCCTAGTGTCAGTCAACAAAACAAGGTGAAATATTGACTTTAATGCAGCCATCGGAGTCAATATTTCCACCAATATTTTGACCACAGAGCGAACAGAGGCAAGCCATTTACCAGGCCGCTGCTCTACACCGCTGAAATCCGGATTTCGTGATCTCGATGCAGTCTGGCAAAAATCTAACCCTGTTCTGAGAATGAAACTGTATTTACACATAAAGCAAAGTGTCTCAGCTCTGTATAATGCGCTGCACTAATTAAATTGGCTATTTCTTTGTCACTTATTCCTCTTCCTAGGGGCGGGGCCAGCAGCCATTCCAGTTCAATTCAAAGCTACCCTCAAAGTTCAGATATCTATAGTGGGAAAATATGAGGCCAACAATAATGTCCCATAATCTACCACAATAAAGTGGTAGATTATGGGACCTTTAAAAAGCAAAGCCTAAACAACAAGAGACATTCACAAAAAAATTTAAAAAAAATACTGATATCAAAACACAAACATTTGATTTAATACACCCAGTCTCCAACAGAATTACCTATGCTCCCTTTCTTTTAACCCAGTTGGCAGCTGAAGCAGTCTGCCACAACTTCCAGGATGGTTACTCAGAACAGTTCGTGGTCATAACAACAATAGGTGTGCATGTGTATATGTGTGGACCTTTACACAGACATGTCTGTTGCCATGTAGGACAGAGTATCTATGAGAGTTCATACAGAGGTTAGAACCGAGAGGAAGTAAGCGAGAGGCTGTGGAGTCTGACAATTTCCAGCCTTCAATCAAAACACACGGCTCAGGCAACACAGGGATACTGTGAGGTTTTTGCTGAAAAGCAAGATTTAGGAACATGGTGCAAAAAGCCTAGCAGTTATCAAAATGGTTAGACCATTCATTTTATTTTCAAGATTTAATATTTCTGTTTATGTCAAATAAATTTACAGCACCACAGTTAGATTATTACACAACTTTATCTTTCAAAGAAAAAACATTCTGAGATGAAAAGTCACAAAGCTTTAAGTTTAACAAATAAGGTAATGTTTATTCTAAAGATTTTATTTTGTGATAGACAAAACAAACAGTAAGCGGGGGCGAGAGATGGGGAATATAACGCAGCAAATTGGCCTGGGGCGTACTCAAACACATGCCGCTGCAGCCTTCGGTACATGGGGCACGTGCTAGAGGGGCACCCCAATGATGATTCCTTGACCAAACATTATTGTATAACTGCCCAAACAGGAGCAGAGAGGCAGAGATAGGAGGATAAAATGACAGCCAGAGGAGAGCAGAAAGAATGAATGATATTTTTGTGGAGGAGGAGGATGAAAATAGAGAGGGAAAAAAAAAATCTGACTTCAATCACTTGGCAGTATTCCCCCCCCTCATTCAAAACAGTAGATGTAGGACAGAAAAAGGCATAGCAACCAAGTTCAAAATCAATACACACAACAGAGAAGTCACACATGAAGCACTGAAACACTGTATGCTTTTCATTGTCTTCATTTTACTGTGTTAATGTTTGCTCATGTCACAGGACAGCTGTATTATCAGCGCTCGGGCTAGCTGCAAGCCTCAGTGGTTTCAGTTATGACAATATTCCTGGAGATTTCAACATTCAGAAGCATTTGCAGCATTTGTGACGAGGAAGTAACAAAGATCTGAAATGTTTATGGTACCACGATATTAAATGATGTCACCATGACACTGGGATATGGACTAAAATAAACACAAAATGCTCTTTCTTTCTTTTTTGCGCTGGCCTACAACACGCAGACTGACTCAGAGCAGCAAAGACAAACACAGGCCGTGTGGACTGTAACAGCTCCACCTTACAGATTCATGTGACTCTCTAACCATCACCTGACTTTTTCTCTTCTTTCTATGGACGCTCCTCACAGGCAGGGGAACAACAACAAAAGTTACATTAATGTTCGAGGAACAGAAGATATTTAGGGGAAAATTAAAAACTCTCTCTACACTCCAAACATATGAACACACCAGTCACTGATGTAGCCTGCTTGTGACCTAGAGTTATTAGTTTTGTATCTTCTAATGCGTTTTAGCTTTGAATTCAGTTTGGCTTCAGTTAGTTTCCAGAGTGGGCTTGCTTCTTCCAGTTTTCGTTAGTTTTAGTCTTTTCAATTATAAATATATATTTTAAGGGACAGGTATTTAGGAAAATTGTAATAGATGTGACATTACCACACCACTGTAAAGACATCCTAAGAACACTTCCTCTACATTTTATATTAATTCACTTTGAAAGTTCAGGGCTTGCAAAATCGCTAGCCCGACGTCCCGGGGCTAGCGATTTTTCCAGTCGGGCTACCAAAATCTGTCTCTGCCCTGCCCGTAGGGCTATCATAGGAAAATATATTTCAATGCTTTTGCATTCTTTCGGAAATGTAGCTGGGTAATTATGTCATTGGCATCGGTGAGCCACTGTCAATATGTGACATATTGAAATCGTGTTTGAATTTGCGCTTGTTTTTTGCTTTCACTTTGCAATCGCGGGAACTGTGTATAGAGAGCGACAGCACTGATTGGTGAGTGATGATAATTTGCGCACCAATTCCTCTGACATCGTCTTATCAATCGTTAGCTTACTATGCAAACATGACAAGTGAAATCTCCCGCAGCAAGCTTAAACATGTGAGAGGTTGATCGCGCAGAGAATCGCTGAGCGTTATGTGAGTGCGTGTGTAAAAGCAGCAGGATATATATTTTAGTTCTGCTGAGCCAAATAAGACAGGTCAGGGTGAAGAAGTGACAGCCAAAGAAAAGCTTACCACAAAACGGAAAGGTTATGACAAATCAGACTATAAGGCAAAAAGAAAGTGCAGCTTTATGGTTTCATGGACAAAAGAATTTCTGTGGCTGCGATATGATGAGCTATATAACCAGGGCTGCACATAAGTGGTCCGCAGGTGCGCATTTGCTGTCAAAATAAAAAACGCGCACAAGATAAGAAGTTGCACCGCGTGTTTGCGTACATAAGATTTTCTGGAGGAGGACAGACATTTGTTTAGAACTCTTAAAGATGTCGAAGAAGCAAACTCCTTTAAGCAATTACTTTGGTTTTCCTCCACCTCCAAAGAAATGTCAGAAGGAGTCCGAACCACAAAAGAAGCACGTATTCTCGGAAAAGTGTTTGCAGCAGGTGAGCTGGCTTCAAACAAATGATGAACGCACAGAGGTGTGGTGCAGAATGTGCCGTGAAAATCCCACTCTAGCGGACAAAAACAGTGCCTTTTATATGGACGCAAACGCGCGTTGCAACTTCTTATCTGGTGCGCGTCTTTTATTTTGACAGCGAATGCGCACATGCGGACCACTTATGTGCACCCGTGTAAATAACATAATGTTCTGCCGGGTGTGTTGTTGCTTTTCCCTCGATTTCTGAGTCGACAAGCGCCTTTGTTACTGGGACCAGTCATTTTAAGAAAGGCCCCCATTAGAACCCATGAGAAATGCAAGAAATGCATTATTGCTCAGTCTGCAATATCTTTCCCAGAACAAACACCAATTGCAAATAACATACTAAAAATAAACCTGAAAATCTGTTTAGAATAGCGTACTATGTTGCAAAGAGTGAACTACCACTGGCACAATTTAGCAGTCTTTGCAAACTTCAAAAAGCAAATGGCCTCGATCTTGGTTCCACTTGCCTCTTTCCCGTGACTTCAGTGGAAATTTCAAATTCAGGATCTGACACAGACTGATTCATGTCCTACACAGTTCTTACAAGTTCATAGAAATTTCTGTTCAATTAGAACCAAGTATTTGAGTTGATGATTGTAATTTTTATACAATGTTGTAATTTGTGTTTAAACAATTTTTTGATTAATGTTTTGTTTCCGTTACAATATTATACTTTAATGTATAATCAATCAAAAAATTGCTCTCTTTTTTATTCGGGCTACTTAAATTTATTTTGGGCTACCAAAAACTGAAGAGTCCCTGCCCAAAGGGCTACCAGGGATTTTGAAATTTTGCGAGCCTTGAAGTTCATTCATCTATTTATTTATTTTTTTCCCCAAGTCTAGGTTTTTTTTGTTTGTTTGTTTTTTGTTTGGGTTTTTGTTTTTTGTTTTTTTTTTGTTTTTGGGGGGGGGGGGGGGTGTCAGTTAACTGGCAATGTTTTACCACACCTAGATTTAGTTTGCAGTTTTACTTTAGTTTACTGTAATGACCTCGCTTTGATCGAACCCTCAGAGATAAAGGGAGCCAACCTTTGGGATGGGAGGGGACTCCTGAGCCCACAGCATGTACATATCCTCATATTTACATGTGACTCCAGAGGTGAGTCAGAGGGGAAGCAGAAAGAGAGCACTGTAATCAGTGAATCCTTTTGCATATCCAAACTTCCTTTTACAGGGAACAGAGGGGCCCTTCCTAGTGTACAACCAGCACCCTATGGTGGCCCAAAGTGCTTTAGGAGCCGTAAAAACAATCCGGGACTCTCCTCAAAGTGACATCAGTTTCAGCACCCTGCACACTGCAGTATCAGTACTTACTACATCTACAGTTCAGCTGGACTAAGATCGTAGCTGCTACACTTTACACTGTTATTTAGTGAACCAATCCGAAGGTAGATGTTTGCCTTACTTAAACAGTTGAAAAATACTAGCTTTAACTAGAGCAGGGATAGTGGCCTAACAAAGGGACTAATCTGGCCCATCTAACGGATTGGCAAATTGTAAAAGTTGCTATTAAACAAGACCTAAATGCTGGACAGTATTTGGAGGATCACTTCATGAGAGCCCAAACTGTTCCTTTCATGTCTACATCATTGACATTATAGATAGCCAGCCATACAAAACCAAGGAATGAAAAAAAATTAGGCATTTTTTTACTGTTATTATTCCATTCAATAACAAAATTCCTGTTTGTTTTTTTTACTTTGTTTTTTCCCCAAATTAAGAGAAATTCTCACCTTTTTTTAATTATGTGAAAGAGCTGCCAACTAATATGTTTCTTAGAGCACAGTTAAGCCAAAGCCCACCGACAGGTTTCTTTGATTTTCTACATAAGTATTTCTTTCCGATTATTTTTCTCAAAACTGCACATCTCAGGCTGTACATCAGTTTTGCAACAATAACAACAACCACCACCACAATAACAACAACGATAGCAATGAAAACAGAAGACTCTCAGAAAGTTTCAGCTACGCTACTTTACACCAAAAAGAAAGAACTGATTTAGAGGCATTTAATCGGTTATAGATTGCAGGAAACAGCCGTCTAGCCAAGACCAAATTTTACTTTATGTGGTTTATGAGCTAAACTGAGTTTGACACCCCCAAACTGCAAGATCACACCATCATTACCTAATTACAGTTTTCAATAGAACAGCTTCAATAAATTTAACACTGGGGCATTTTAATACAGGTCAGACCAGGCTTTGCATATTGCCATGGAGAAAAGCCAAACACACTGATATGAGGAGAGATATGCTAAATTTTCCAATGGACAGCTACAGCTCTTGCTCAATTTGCCACACCCAGAGTAAACATATCTTAGCCACATTCATATACGACATGACACCAACAGACACTGCAGAGCTTTCACCTCAAAGGCGACAGGGGGGGGAAAAAAAAAAAAAAAAAAAAAAAACACAGCCCAAAAAACCAAGGGTGTAGATGAAGCAGAGATTATAATTTGCAGGATGAAAAACAAACCAGGTCCTTTATCCTTCCCATTTATAGCAGCACAAACCATCAAGTACATAAAAGCATGTGTTCATGAAGTGAACTCCGTAAAATGTATTATGAAAGTTTGAACTCACTATTGTGCACAGTCGATGAGCTGGTATTCATTGGACCTCTCAAAGCATGCTTTCACTCCTTCGTCGTCCCACAGCTTCTTTGCGTGATCAAAGAACTCCTGAGAGGGATTTAAAAAAAAAAAAAAAAAGTTTTAAAAGCAACAAAACACATCAAGAAAAACATTTATATACAAGTACATGTACAGTCATATGAAAAAGAAAGTACAATCTCTTTTAGTTCATCTGGTCTTCAACAAGTCTTATAAATAGGTACAAAACATGACATATTAAATATTATTCATTTAATAAAAACCAAGACATAAATGAAAGAGCAGTGTTGGAAAAACTACGTGCACCCTCACTGTGTCTATAGGAATTAAGAGAGTGAGTAGCAGCCAGGTGCTGCTAATCAAATGCACTTGATTAACTTATGACTATTAATTGTGAGCAACTCAACAAAAGCAAACGTTTTGGCTTTTTCGTGGTCTCAAGCATTTAAGGATGCTGCCCAGCAATCCAGGAAGGGTTACAAGTCCATTTTCAAAAATATAATCCTTCCCAGGGAGAAAGATTATGCACAAGTTGCCAATCTTCCCAGGAGTGGACGTCCCAGAAAATTCACCCTAACTTGAGAACATCAAAGTCTCAGAGAAGTTACAAAAAACCCATGAGTGACATCTCAGTCTCTACAGGCCTTAGGCAGCATGTTAAATGTTGACGTTCATGACAGTAGAATTAGAAAAAGACTAAACAAGTATAGCTTGTTTGGAAGGGATACCTGGTGAAAGCCTCTTCTCTCTAAAAAGAACATGGCACCGTGGCCTAGGTTTGTAAATTTGCATCTGAACAAACCAAGAACAGATGAGACTGAAGTGGAGAGCCTTGGCCGTAGTGCACAGCGAAAACCAAACAGAATATCAACACAAACACCTCATACCAGTTGTCAACCACAGTGGTGGGGGAGTGATGATTTGAGGCTGTTTTTTTCAGCTGCAGGACCTGGTCACCTTATAGTGATTGAGTGAAACAGTGACGATCCATCTGACAGCTGGAGCTAAAGCTGGGCTAAAACTGCACCATGCAACAGGATAATGATCCAAATTGCCCACAAAACAAGAATCAAAGCGTCGCAATGGCCTGAAGTCTAAAACTTAACCTGACTCAAATCCAAAATTTCTTGACAATGACATAAGTAGCATCTAGCAGTAGCATCACGTGGAAAATTATGAAAAAAGTTAATTGCTAATAAAGGTGGTTCAACGAGTAATTGAATCATGGGGCGGACCTAGTTTTTCACGCATGGTTTCTGCATTTTTGCCCAGTTAAATAAATAATAGGACAGTTTAATATATCACGTGTCATTGTTCACCTGAGGTTGTGTTTAAATAATTTTAGAACTTGTAAAGGACCAGTTAAGTTTTTTATTTGTATATCATGTCCTGACACATACATTTTTCTCTTTCTTTATATAAAAAAATAGAAAGCGGTTGCAATTCTATCCTGTGTATTATGACATTTTCCAAACGTTCTCATGTTATTTCTGAAAATACAACTTTTTCTAGTCATGCTGCAACCCAAGCATGTTATTTCCTGACTTGAAACGTATTTAGCCTAGCTTTGGGATACCTGTTGGGATACATTTGCGTAACCTCCAGTTTGCAAGAACAACATTCTCTCAGCAAACATGAAAGCACATAAGAACAACAACACCAACAACACGTTGCGGGTGTCCACAGCTCTCCGTGTCCACTAACAACAAATACATTCACGACCTTTAGCTTTGCGCCAAAAACAGATTTCTTAGAATCGGTTTCTACTGCTACACGTAGCAAAAGCCCAACCCTATCTTTAACCCTTTTCACTTTGGTGCTGTAAGGTAATGTAAGGTAAGTAGGTCATCTAAATACCTTCTGATATGTTTTAGTTCTCCCCTAATGGACAAGACCTGAGAGAACAATTTAATAAAAAGAAAAAAAAAAAGAAAAGAAATTATGATTCAGATATTGGAAGTCCAAGCTAGTCCGAACACTGCTGTGTCACTGTAGGGGCATGAAGTGACAATTTATGACATTGGAGGGTAGAATTAAAATTGAAATAATATTGGATTGATGCAATCATTTACTGTAAATCATTTCATTACCATTTCATTGGTATTAATTAACTGTTAAAAACCCACACCATCTGACTTCAGCTGCATATTTGAGGTGTGAGAGTTCATTTCATTCCACTTGGCACCACCAACAAAACAATATGACTTCCTGGAGAAGCTTTCACGTAGCCATCAAGCTAATTCTGCGCAATGAGAGCGGGGATGCTGCTGGCTAAGTGTATTCACTGATCATCGTGTCGTCCAATGTTATTGCACTTTGCATTCAAAGTCAGGGCTTCAATGACCTGACGCATGACATTACACCTGGAAATTTAAAGCAGGACACTGCAGACACTTTTTTTTCCTTTAAATAACCACTTTGTATAAACATCTATCAAGAAAAACATACCAAATCACACAAATCACTAAACTGAAAGTTACATATACACAGTACACACACACACACACACACACACACACACACACACACACACACTTCACCCAGACCAAATACTTTTCTTCCATAGCTGGAGACAGTTACCTCAAAATGCAGGAGCAGAAAAGAATTTCTCACTCAACAACATTTCCTACATAACTACTGGACATGATGAAAACAGCAGGTCTCCTAGTTTGTTAGATCTGAATCACACCTATACAAAGATATGCACCATATATTCATATCCACGCTTCCAGGTTTGGTTTTCTCTTTTCCACCCAGTATATATATATAAGAAAAACTGGTTGGGTTTAACATACTCAAGCTAAATGTTTTAGTTTGAAAAATAGCTATAAAAATGAAAAGTAGGGTAAGAGTCTTTGAGCACATGCACTCCCCCCCCGAAAGTCTGTTGTAAGCCAAGAAAATCCCTAGCTTTATGTTCCATTTTACAACCTGTTGCAACAGAAAGGACAAAGTTGTAAACTAAAATGCTAACAAACACCATCTGTATTAGTCAATTAAGAGATTAGATGTTATATTGGGAGGGGGGGGTTACACTCACTGTCACAATAGAGACTACACAGTTCAGCCCCTACTGTCACTCTGTAAGGACTGCTGTGGTATCTTAAGTTTTCATGTTTAAATTACAAAACTACAAGATGACGTTTAAAGAGAAGAGAGGGTCAGAGTGAACTTAACTGTTATGTCTCTCTCCATTTCATTAAGTCTGTCTGACGTTATCTATGTCCTCCCGCCAATCTAAATCTAAAAGCAACATGAGAACATACGTCTTGCATGTACGCAATTTTGCTTTCCCATTCAATTCCTTGATCCATGTTTATCCAGGAATTTCTAAAAACTTAGTGTAGATCCTCTAAAGTACATAAATATAACCTGCACTTCTGGTGAATGAAATCCATCCATCTATGATGTAAATGCGTAGTTTCAGTACTTCAGCTAATGAGAGAAACTCATCAATGACTTTAAGACACTTTCCAGGAGTCTCTGTTCGATCTAGACAGAGGTGATTGAGCTAATATTCCTATTCGCTGCTTGTCCACATGTCTTTGAAATGGGCTCCTACTCCAGCATGGAGGCACCACATGACTCTCTGCGCTCAGCACTGGCTCTTCGCTGTGACTGGAGAGAGGGTTAAAGTAGCCCCGAACCAGAGAGAGAGGGGGAGAGAGAAAGGGAGAAGGGAGGCTGATAAATGATCACATGCTCCGGGAGATCTCCTCTCGGCAGATCCGGTGATTCAGTTAAACATGGAGTGGGGGGGTAAAAAAAAAAAAGGACTGATCCAGTCCTTTTGTTATATATGGCCTTACACTTAAGGTTTTTCCTCACTTGTGCCTTTGATAGACTTTTGATGCCAAGCTGTTAGCTGTTCTATCAAAATATGCAACATAACACATTGCACAACTGTGGATCTGCTTCCTGCAGCACACAGTTTACCTCTTGAACAAAAAAAAAAAAAAAAAAAAAAGCAGCCATATTTGCTTTCTGGTCTGTGTTTGCGTTCACCTCGGTTTCAGTCGAAATTCAACCCCCAACTGAACCAGTATCAGTAAGACAACACTAGTGCTGGTACAGGTCTCATAGAAGAAACATTAAGGGGTCTGAGACCCTAAAGAAAGGCTCAAAAAGGCTGGTGAGTGCTGAAGCTTGATGGAGGGAGGATGAGGGGTGGAAGGGGCAATAAGAAGGAAAGAAGAAAAGAAAAAAAAAAAAAAATATGGTCCTTAGGGCTCTTTTCCACAGAGGCGTGTGACACTGGGTCTTTGAATAAATGCAGTGTGTGCTACAGTGCCCTACAGAGGAACTGATAACACAGAAAGAGACCAGGAGGGAATCTGCTAAAACACAAGTTTTTTAACCCTTTCCTATGCTCTTCCTCCCACGCCATTTCCACCCCCCCACTCTATCGCCAGCCTCAAGATACTGATCATTTCTCAGCCTCTCAATGTTAATAAAGTTTTTGTGATGTAATCTGTCATACAGGTCAGGAAGACCAAGAACAAAATGGCCTACATTTCACTTAACTCATCAAAATAAAGTTGTAAAGCAAATGGCTTGCATCTTCCGTCGAACACTTAAATTCATTTGGGTTACTTTATAGATAGGCTTTTGACCTGTAATGGCTAATAACCTCAAATCCTTCCATACATAGCCAGCCAGACAACCAGTTGGCTCCTCGGTCAGCCATTGTCACCACATTTATTGAATCTTGGTATATCAGTGTTAGATAACTGTGCTCAGAGAGGCCTGACTTTGATGGGTTATCTCAGTAAACCAGTGCAGACAAATTTAGCCCAAAAAAAAAAAAAAAAAAAAAAAAAAAAAAAGAGTGAACAACTGTTCAAGACTGTTCTTCATTTTCCAGGGCCCGGCTCTAAACTAAATGATATATAGAGCGTTTGCAGTCCCGGCCCAAAGGTTCTGTAACAACCTACCCGAGGAAATCAGGTTGTTGGAGTCAGTCACCTCCTTTAAGTCATATCTTAACCCATGCTTTTATCTGATACCTCTTCTCAACTTGACTTTTAATTTCCCTTTTGAACTTTGTTTTATTCCCTAAATTTTGCAAATTCTGTTATTATAGGTTTCCAATTAGTAACTATTACAACTGAGCAGAGTTTGCTTTGTTTTGCTGGTCCTGTGAGGAACTTAATAACATGACGTCCTAAAACAGTAGCTATATAAATAAAGTTTTTTATTGTTATTTATATAAGATGAAAAAAGCATAAGAGAAGGCCTCCAGGCCACCTTTTGCCTCTCTGTAAGGATCCTCAAGTGATGAACTGGAAAAACTTCAAGGACTTTCCATGTTCCACTATAAAGATAACTACAACGGAAACTGCCCTTGATGTCTGTAATGGGGAAAAAGTTAAGCACAAAGCAGTTCCAATTACTTACAGGAGAAATAATCACAGGTTTGGCATGTAAACCGATATAAGATGATATTAAATCATGTTACACACTCACTGACAGTGTTCCACAAGTTGAACCGAGGCAAAAGATATGAACAGTGCATCCGTACAGTAACTCTGCTCCAGCTTAAAGAACAATAAGGTTCGCCTTTAAGAACAGACTGCAAGATATAAAGTAGCATTTTGGCGGCTTGATCCATCAGGGTGTAAATAAGTAACATTAATATATTTCAAATATGTCTAACAGAAATAAAACTACACAGTGCTAAATAGAGACCGGGGCTCATTTGAATTTGCTTCACTTCAGCTGACAGACACTGTCAAATGGCTAACGTTGCCACCGCAGTGGCATTTGTTTCCATTTGCATAGATGACCGTTTGTATCCGTGCTTTCCTTTCCATGGGTCTACTGTTATCCAGGGCTACAGTCGGAAAAAGTTTTCCCTCCTGCTTTGATTATTAAGAGTAAAGGGCACGAGAGCTGAGCATGTCCACTGAAATATGGCATAAATAAAAATGTCTCTCAGTTTTACATCAACATGCAAAAACCATACAGGATGATATCCATTGGTTAACAGAAGCAACGTCAAAATTTCCACCAGCAATACGTTTAACAGATCGTGACACAATGCGACCACAGCTCTGAGGCTTGTCGCCTAATACAGTCACAACTGCGAAAATCTTCTGTCTACGCCCTGACAATGATATCAATATATAAAACCCAGTGAATTTAACTGTATTACTTGATAAACATAAACCAAAATAACAACAAAAAAGTCATATGGACCCAGCCCATGGTGTCAAGTGTCAATGATTAAAAGACAAATGGAATTTTGGTGGCATTTTGGTTTACAGTGCACACACAAATTGGAAACGGGTCGCTTTTTACCAGCATGTCAGCAGGTCTGAGATTCCCAAATAACAGAGAGGAAGCTGGAAAAGATTAAACGATCTGGAGAAAACTAAGTTTGAAATAAGCACATTTTCAGGTTAATGGGAATTAAAGTAGTTTATAGGGAAGGGGACATCATTTGGTGCATGTTATTTTTTTTAGCCATCACAGCTTTGCTTATTAATTAAGAGAAATGTAAGAAGTCAAAGGTTATTGTGTACCACTTCTCCACAACACAAAACATGACATCATCTGTCCAAAAATATGCTTCCACGTTTCAAACCGGCGCCAACAGATGAAAGCCACAGGTTGCCGATTGGCCGTGTTCCTGCACTGCTGTATTAGATATCACGCCTAGTGGCACTAAGTGACAATGTAGTGGTGACACTGACGGCACAAGTGAAGCCTGAGACCGATGACAAGCACAGACGCTCCAAACAGAGCCATGTTGTTCCCTTTGGCCTGGCCGGGCCTGGGAACTCAACGCCGACTCTCCCCACGGCCCCGGCCCTCACACAACACAACACCAAGACTACTGCAGGCACTCTCACTGTGGGCCCCAAATGCCTTTAATGGTTATTCTTGTAATGTCTGAGCTTAGCACAGTTGCAAGATCCAAAAAAAGAGCATCTTATTCCAGATAGCTTCAACATTAGCAATGAAACCTTATCAGAAATTCATTGTAAAAACACACAGCCAAGAGAGATCAAACCCACAAATAAACTTATGTCCATCTTGTCTTATTTCTCCATATAACTGGCAACATTTTTAGAAGCTGAAATTGTACAAGGATCGAGAACAGCAGTAAAAGTTTACAGGGGAGAAGCTCGAAGTGAGCAATTTGTTTTCTCCTAAAATTAACAGCGCCACTTGGGTCTAAAGATACAGGAATGCATACAGAAATAGGAATCAATTTTAAGACTTCTTAATAAGGACAAATGGATACCAGTTCCACAGGAGAACAATACCAACTCTAGCAGTGTGATGTAGTTTTATCTCTTTGTATAACAACTGACCGTCTATCGCGTGAAGAGTTGCCTTAACTTATTCTTAACAATAACACTGTGGGTGGTTCATCATGCCCAGTGTCACTAGTCTTTGGACCAGAAGGAACTGCAAAGATAAAAGACTCTACTGGCAACAAAGTTTTCCAAATATCAGCAGAGGGTTGATACTCTTCTAGTCATTATCTGGAACTTGATTGTCTTAAATCCCGTCATCTCAAGTTAAAGTTTCTGAGCACATCTTGAAACCATTTCAAAACTCAAAAATTGGAGCCATATTCTTTTACTATTTCTACATTTCCTCATCTGTCTAGCTTCTTCTTCTCCTCCTCTCATTGTTTGTCAATGCAAGATAATTTAAAGAAAAGAAAAGAAATTCTGACTAGAGAAATGTGACACGCCGTGCCATCGTTTCAGTTCCAAGGACTGGTGTAGTTCAAAACCTTTTGGGAAGCTTTTGACAGAGCTTAAAGTCAACTTTGCTCAATTTGAATAGCATTATTTCACTTAAGCAGTTTCCTGTAAGCTCCCCAAATACACAGGAAAGGGAGAAACTAGCGTGATTTTGCTTGAATCTAACTTTGAGCTGAAATCAGGATACAGCAAAGGACGGCTAATAGCTACACATTTATTAATGTTTCACCGTGTTTATCTCAGTCCTGTTATTTATTATTTCACTAATACATACCAATGCAGTATATTTCAATTCCTGAATGCATCTGCAGCTCCTCTACATCCCTCCACCCCAGAGTATCCAGGGTTTTTTTCAGAATTTGGAAGAGCAGCACACAGAGTAAGTAAACTTTTAGAGTTTAAACCTCTAATAAAGGTTCCCTAACTAGGCTTTCTATTATGTAATTCGTTTCCAATTTGCTTTAAAATTTTCCCATGTCTGTTCTACTTTATTTTAGAAACATTAGAAACCTTGTAATGGTGTGCGTTCTCGGTCAGGCCTCCATGGAAAAATAGATTTTAATCTTTAAGGGACTTCCTGTTTAAATAAAGGTTAAATTAGAAAATGTTGTGTAGCCTAATTTTGCCTTACGATTCCCAAATTCTTCCTTAAAGTGAGGATCACAGCTTATATCCGACTTATATTGGCAGATACTCAAAGCCAAGGTATCAAATCGGAAGTGGAAGTATAGAAAGTTGGATCAGGGCATCCACAGTTAGGACATATGTAAACTGAAAACCTCTGACAAGTAAATATAAAACTTTAAGACATTTTATGACCTTACTTTTCTTTTTAAAAAAATCTTTAAAAATTCCTAAAGACCCTCAGGAACTGTGGTTCCTGAAATTTCACACCACTGGTTAAAACACAAAGCTGAGCAGCTGAAACATAAACTGCACTCGATTCCCCTGAAATAGCATGTCAGTGCTTTCTCGCTCCTGTTAACCTGAATTAACAATAATAAAATTCAAAACGTCCCTCTGTGTATCTGTAGCTCTGTATCAGTTTGTTATTCCTGTTCTGTGGCACTGCACACCCAGTGTCAAACAAGGAACACTTTGAGAATTATGTAAAACATTATCTACATTTCCAACACATGACCTCGTGTTATCGAATGGCTGATCGCACACTGAAAAGATGTGCTCCGACTAGTTATCATTTCCATACTTAAGTTCATATCCTGCATAGTAAACACTATGCCCTTACCCATAGGGTAGTTATGAAGGGGTGTGTGTGTGGGGGGGGTGGGGGGGGGAGTCATATTGTCATAAGGAACAAGAAATCACAGAAGAAATACATGATTAGGTGTGACAACTTTGATATGCACAGTTGGAAAGACAGCAAATGTATACCTTCACATGCCATCAACCACACAAGACAAAAGCAGCACCTGCTCTCACACATACTCACACACGTCCAAAGGTCTTACCTGTGAATAGTCAAAGTCAGAGAGGGGTGCTATGCTTTTGATGTAGTCAATTCTGAATTGGTCCTCTGGGTTGGCTAGCGGGACTGGGGGTATTAAAGTGCTCATTGCAGACACTATAGTCTAAGGAAAAAAAACAAACAAGCATTAAGCAGGATGAACACAAGGGGGTGGGGGGAATCTGATTGTAAGCCTGTATAATAATCAGTAAAATGGGATTGCAGAGGGATTCTGTGTATCAACAGAGACATTGAGCACATTTGGGAGGTGATGCAGATGAAACTCACCACTATGGCATCCTTCACGTTTTTCCGAATATCTTGGATTTTCTGTTTCTTTTCCCTATGTGGGGAAGACAGAACAGAGACATCCCACCACATTAGACGAGTAACACAAAGTAACAAATTAAACATACAGGCCATGTGCTGTGTCTCAGTATATGTCCCAGCACTGGCAAATACATACGCATGATTTCTTCCTACATATAGCATATTTTTCCTGCACAATTTTCCACATTTTGTCAAACTTCAGGGCAGCAGGGCTGTAGTTAGAGTTTCTAAAAAAAATCCTTTATTAAAACGCAGGGTTCCTCCCAAGTTAAAATGTGCATGTAAGCAATGAGTGTGCCACCTTGCTAAACCACTATTATTTTCGGCCATTTGAGAAATAAAGATGTATTTAAAGCTCAAGTAAATTAAACCCCCCTGAAATCCTCTTCGGTGGGCACCAATTATTTGTACATGGAGGTGGTGGGGGACCCTGTATATGACAATCCCACCCTCCTGCTCCCCAGATCTTGAAACTGCAAGATCATGCCTCCCTCAGTCAGGGAAATAAACTAAAAGCACACAAAAACAGGGTTTTCATATAGTTACATGACTCTGACATAAAGTGGGCCTGTTTAAAATAGCCCACTGTTAAGATCAATGCCATGCAAGGCCTTGCAGCAAAACAAATCATCAATAATAGGCCTGTGTCGATCACAACCTTTCACCCTCTCACATAAAACAGGAAACGGCAAATTATTTGCCATCTGTGTAACACTGACATCCTCACATATGTATGATAACTGTGCACGAAAAGAAGAGGGAGTGTGTGTGTGTGTGTGTGTAGAGAGAGAGAGAGGGAGAGAAGGAGGGGGGAGGACGATATTAGCTGGTTTGCATGGGAAACTGGGCCCAACAGGCGCTGCAGTGCCTGGGGAAAATCCATTCACAGGCTATCTTCTGGCCTCGACAATGTTATTCATTAAGAGGGGAGCCATAAAAATAATCATTAATGCGATTTTTTTTTTTTTCATGTTGGCGTTTAACAGGCGTACTGAGCAGCACTCACTCTGCGTTGAAGCCGTTGACGTGTAGAATCCTCATCTGCTTCACAATGGTGCTTTTTCCGGACTCTCCCGCACCTTCGAAAATACACACAAACACATCACAAAATGACCACAAACACGGACATCCTGATTAGCGTGAACCCCTTCCACAGCACCGCAAAAGAAAGAAAGAAGAAAAAACCCAACAAAATCTGGAAATGAAGCCAGTTAATTGTAGGCTCCGGAGCTTCGCTTCCATCAATATCCACCCCCATGACATATTATTGCAAGCGCTGTCAAATGGGGCTACGTGTTCGGTAAACGAAAGGGATTACGGTTAGCTCACATTTCAGACAGCCATCACCACAGAAAGCAGCCTTACCCAGTAATAAGAGCCTGTGTGTGGCTTTGTACGCTTGTCTTTCCTTTTGCAACTGTTTTTCTATCTTTTTATTAGCCTCTCGTTGTGCCTTTTCGTCGATGCGTTGATCTTCAGTCTTGCTGTTGCCCAAACAACCCATCTTCCGTCGCCCTAACCCTTCCTTGTGGAATCGTTAAAAAATATATATATATTCTTTTTAAAAATGAAACCTGGGATGATATTGCGGGTTGAAATGACACAAGAAGGAGTCTGGTGTGAAATAAAAAAGGTTAAAAAAATCACAGCGAGGCTTCTCCGTCGGAGGGAGGAATATGTTCCCCGTTACAATTCCGCTTTAGCCGCAGCCAACCGTCATCCAAACCGTTTGCTAGTTTACAAACCAAACGAAGAATAACGACTCGCTTCAACGGAGAAATCTAAAAAAAATAGACATAAATAAGAAGAGAGAGGGGGGATTCAGTTTCTGGGAATCCAGTCAACTGTTCCTATCGCGTTTCCAACCCCTCTCTTCTCTCAGTATTTTTTTTTCTATCTGAATTTCTATCAGTATTTCTGTCTCTTTAACTCAGCACTGCCTCTCTCTGTAGCACCAGGAAGTAGCCGTGCACCGTGGAGGTGGAAAACAAACCTGCGTTAAACTGTAACATTAACAACCCGTACTCATAGAGCATTTTAGAACGTGTGTGCCAAAATACGACGAGCCATTCCAGATTTAGTCCGTTTGCTGTCCCGCTATCAAAGTAATCGAAAGAAAGTGGAAACCCGGACGCGACTCTCTCTCTCGACTGCTTTTGCAGAGGGGCTGGGTCTCTTCTCGTTGGCTTTCAGTCAGTGAGACAGCCCTGACCCTAAACTGGCAACCCAGTTACAGCGACTGTCTGCGTGCGCAATGGGCTTTTACCTGGCTGAGGTTTTTACAATAGACTACAGGTCTGGCAACACATCACAGCGGTCGCGGGCAGGGGCGTTTCTACGATTTGTAGGGCCGATGTCACACGACAGGCCCCACCGGAAGTTAGACTGTTTGATAAAAGAAAATACATATGTAGAGAAATGGGGCACAAAGCACAGTGTTTACTAATATACTATTACTATAATCCCAATTCAGTATTTATAGAGAAGTTTTAGCATGCCAGTACACTAAAAATTTTAGAAAGTAAAATACTCATTAACCAGAATAGTTAATTATTGATTAATGGATCATCTTTAATTTTGTTTTTCATGTTTGTTTGTTTTTAAACTTGAACAGAAGTCAATGATTGTGGGAAATAATAATAATAATAATAATAATAATAATAATAATAATAATAATAAATACTGAAAGATCTCTGGTTCAAATATAGAAATTTTCTGTGGTTTTTTTTTTGTTTGTTTGTTTTTTGTTTAAAAAAAATGTAGTTTTCAGTTTTTACATTTCCAACATAGCCGTTTCTCTGAATAGGTATGGGCCCCACTTTAATGCATAATTGTGCACATCACATTCATTTTGCAGCTACAGATGATTTTAACTATATAACTATTGCTGTATGTCGCTATCTATAATAATAATAACAATAATAAGTATATAAGTATATAAGTATAAGTATATATATATATAATAATAAGTATATTTATAAGTAGATTTCTATTTTTAAGTTCTGCTAGTTAATTTACTTATTGAAGAAAGTATTATTTATATATATATATATAAACACCTGAAGGAATATCATAGGAAGAGCCTCCCATATGTTTGACTCTCTCAGAAGCAAAACTCAAAGTACTTTTTAAAAAATAATGTTTCACATTATAAATATGTAGAAAGAAATATTGGGATTGCATGTTCTACAGTAAAATATACAAACCAACACTAATGACCTCTGCAGACCTTTAGGCATCAGTGCATAAAAATCAAAATAATTTTGTAGTTTATATCATTGCATTTGTTTAGCAACAACTCTGAAAACAACTGTCACTGAGCAGAGTTCAGTGTTGCGAGATAAAAGCTTTACCACATAAAACTAAAGAAAAACTCAACATGAACAATGGAAAAATGAGTCAGAAATGCCACAGCCTTCTCTTGGCTCAAGCTTCATTAAGACAGGCTGAGACGAGGTTGAAAACTGTTCTGTGATATGACAAATGAAAATTTGAAATTACTTTCATGGATGCTGCATATTCTAGGCTAAAGAGAAGTGATGACGTGTTTTCAGGGAAGGCCTTTGCTTATTTCAGAAATACAATGCCAACATTTCCAGCACTGTAACAGTGAGAGAGTCCAGGTGCTAAACCGATGTGCCTCGAGTCCAGATCTGTTACCCACTGAAATCACTTCGCATATTATGAAGAGGAAAATGAGACAAATGAATCCCCATTGTTGAACAGTCACTTATCAAGCCTTGAAAACTTTCCTGGGAACTCCTTGGTTCCTAGGAAATGGTGATACCACGCGGAACTGTCTCAGTTTTTGACTGAGATGTAGTGCTGGCAGGAAATTGAACATAAACACATTATCTTTCTCATTTAAGAGAAACCTGACAGGGATTTTGGGATAAACATTGAGCATTTTTAGCTTTGATGTAATCATTTTGCTGGTGAAAAATAAAATGTTGCATGTTTAAGTAGTTTTAACTGTGGCATTGCAGCATTTACTTAAGTAAAGCATCCGGGAACCTCAAGAGATAAATTTGAGAAAACCTGATTTTTTCCAGAATTTTGTCTGATTCTTCCCATTTTAGTTTTGATTCCTGGACAACTTTAACTGTTGTTAGGTATGTCTTTTCAGTTGCTTATTAACACACATATTTAAATCAGCCAATCACATGACAGCAAGCAAAGACACCATGTATGCATGTAGGTCAAGAAAGCTGTAGTTCAAGCTGAGATTAAAAATAGAGAGGAAAGGTGATTTAAGTTACTTTGAATGTGGTGTGGTTGTTGGTATCAGACATGCTGCTCTGAGTATTTTAGAAACTGCACAGATTCCCCAAACCATCATCTCTAGGGTTTAAAGAGAATGATAGTGGCCTAATGGTGTTTGGGATATTTTCTAGGCAAACTTTGGGCCTCTTCGTACCAGCTGAGCATCATTTAAAACACTACAGCCTACCTGAACATTGTTACAAAGCTCAAATCATCTGAAAATGGTTTCTGAAACATGAGTTCACTGCACTCAAATGGCCTCCACAGTCGCCAGATCTCAATCCAATACAGCATCTTTGGGATTTGGTGAAAGGGGAGATTCGTGTCATGCATGTGCAACTGATGAATCAGCAGTAACTGTGCGACGCTATGATGTCAATATGGACCAAAATCTGTGCTGAAAGCAGCTCTGAAGGCAAAAGGGAGTCCAACACAACACTAGCAAAGTGTACCTAATAAAGTGGCCACAAGCATGTATATACTGAAATTTCTGAGCAATTTGAGACACTCCATAAAACAAGATCTAGCAACATAATAAGTTACATCTAGTCAATCGCTCTGCTGTGAAATTGCAGTGATACTAACAAGAGATAAAATGTTGTTTAGTTCTATTAAATCAGCATAATGTTATCCTCAACCTGATCTCAAACTGCAAAGTCCAAATGACGGAGCACAGGAGTATTTTAATTATACGTTAAGCAAAGATAAAAGAAATGCCTTTCTTCTGAGTTTCATCCTTTGTGAAACTCAATGCTCAGCACACATTAAAGCCATGTTTGCCACCGACACAGTTTACACGCCTGCCCGCCGTGCCGCGTGGCGGGCTCACTGTAGAAAGAGATGTTTAGGATGTTAAATAAGTGCTTAGTGCCACGTCTTCCTTACTCATAAATGTTTACCTGCCAGAGGCTAAACCAATAAACCAACCGTAAACCATGGACCACCACAGAATGAAGGATTTATCCCAGAGACCATCCATCTGACAGTTTTGCCAGAGCTTAGACCTGCAGTAGAGCTACAACCACATGAACGGCCCTCAATTAAGATCAATTAAAGGCATTTGATAAAGTTTGCTTGTGATGGCTTTTCTTTCTTTCTTTCTTTTTAAAGTTGGCATTTACGGTTACATTTAAATTTAGTTTTACATTTAGAACAGCATTGCGTTATTTGTCAAAGCAATATTTACGAAACAAACTCATTTTATTCACGTCATCACAACGTCTCATAGCTCTCGCTAGTCCCGCCTTCCTGTGTTAAAGCACACAAACTATCAGTACCAGTCTGCTGCATTCAGGTTTTAAAAACTAGCCGCAAAATGTACTGTACATATTAATACCATCACTAAACGCGTCACTGAACAACGAGGTTATTTTTGAAACATATACCAAGGAATCTGCGATTATTCTGTCCGAAATGCAAATACCAGTTTCCTGTAGTGAAATTAGTAGAACAAAGTTACCCAGCATGCAAAACCACTCTTGAACTCTCTCTACCACCATAAATACTCCATCACCAAAAGAGGGAAAAATCCGGTTGCCGGCCTGAGAAAGCAAGGTCAAAACAAGTGGCTGGCCCACACCACCCTCTAGTGGCTACGCGCAGCATTGCACGCAGGCTGTCGAGCTCCCCATGAATGATGCAGAAGTAGGTTTTGCTGCATAAATTATTGTCCTTTTTAGGAAGTACCGTCTGTAATTTATATTTAGCTTGCCGCTGCTTCCTCTTAACTAGACTAAAAGTGTGTGCCAATACTCATTTTTCTTTTAAGTTCCTCTCCAAACAAAGATTGCTCTCATTTATCTGTACTTCACTTGAAGTCCTTTTTTTCTGCCATCTTTGTCCAGGATTTGACACGAGTCACATTCATCTGGTGAAGGAGAAAGGCTTCTCAATGTTCCACCTAAATTCAATCTGTATCTGTGTGAACAGCAGAACTAGCTTTTGATATCATGTGCAAAAACATGCAACTTTTAGCAGATGCATGATTTGTATCCTGTGGAGACATGAGAAAAAGATAAAGAGAGATGGGGCTTAAAGAATCCTGAATTGAAATCGCAGGGAAAACTCTACACAAACAGGGGTGATAGTAGAAGAATTACATCCGGGGGGTAAAAAAACAAAAACAACAAACCGTCTTTATATCTTATTTTGGAGCAAAGAAAAAAAAAATCAGCAAACTTAAGCAATTTTTATCAGATTTGACAGGCAAGTCTATACATATGATTTTTGGGTCCACTGAAGTTAAAGTTAATTTTCATAAAACTTCAGGATAACAATCAAAATAGGCGATCAGAGGGCTTTGAAGGTGGTACTGAGAACTGGCTTTTGAGTGAGGTACGAGGCCTTCTGTCTAGCAGTTAAACTTTTGAATGTGTGAAAGAGTTTTAATCTATCAGTGTGACATCTGTAAAGGTCACTATGAAAAATCAATCAGTGCCTCCAACCTGACTCTGAGCCCTAAAGTACAAAGGATGGGTTGAAATTCAGGACCTTTTTTTATTTTATTTTATTTTTCCAGCAGTTTTGAGCCCTCATTACTTTAATGAGTAGTGAGTAATAAATGTTACCTGGATGTGCTATCTGTTTTCTGATCATTCCCACAATAAAACAATAAAAGGTTATATCATCATGGCTCTTTAAAACAAGTTAAAGAATAAGAAAAGCCCCATTTGTATCCCCATTTTGATACCATCTTTTATACTATGTCAAAAAGATTATCTAACAGTCTGTTTTGGGGCTTTTAAAATATAAAACGTGAGGACCAAAGTTTGCATGCTTTCATTAAATAGAGTAAGGTTATTAAATTAGCCAATTCTGACAGGGTGAGGTGGGAACTTTTTTCAGATTTGGCCTGTTGATTTTATATAGTAGAAGACATACTTGCCAATTAAGGTCTGTGTCAGTGTATTCACATGTGCAGCCTTGGAAGCAGCTCTCAGATCCTGTATTACAAGTAAATCTGTTTTTTGTCTGCATTAATGGTTCTTCCCTCCATTTTCACCCTTACATGTATCCACACCTCGAGTGACTCGGGTTTATTTCCCACACCCGCTTAAAGCCCCTTAAACACAGCTGCAAATGCTGCACAGTTGCAGTGTGCAAGTAAAACACAGGCTTTACCAAAACTATTGCACTTTACATTTAATATAATCAAATATAAGGCTTTCTGGCTGGGAAAAGATTATAACTGCCAGTGGGCTGTAACGGCAGACCTAATAATAACTGACACTTGAAAGAGTTCTTTTCTCCACATAAATCTTCTACACTTATTTACTGGCCCGGCTATAATTGAAGCATGTATTGTATAAACAAGGCACGCGTCCAAATGATATGCAGCTAAAATTAGCCTCCTTGAAATTTTTTCTGAGGCTGGAAAGAACTTTACAGCACTCTCTGTGGGGACAGAGGCTCTTGATAAAGCATAAATTATACTGTAAGCACAACGTGAAGAACAACCACGGTCCAATGTCCTTCGAATGTGGCGTGGTTCACTCTGATGAAGCAATCACGACTATCAAGACAACTCACACGGCGACCTTGCTATCAGTATCATAAACACGACTGTAATTCATACTCCAGTACCTGCTGTTGCTCATTACATTAACTGGGAACTCTGAGCAATGAGTAGCAAAGTTCAGGAGTGGTCAATGATAAAACCCATTTAGACAGAAGCAAAGTTCAGCTGCCTCTGCTTGTATTCGAAAGGGCTGGGGGTGGGGCCTGTGTGAATGAGTAAGATTTTCCAAAGTGTGCATGATTTCACATGGAGGATAGGGACTCAAAAGGCAAACAAAAACAAAACTAAAAAGCACATCTCGTAGGGACTTCCAACGAAATCCGCATTTAGCCAGCCTACCTTGTTTCAGTGATTGTTTCGGTCAGAAGTACCACATTGTTAGCAGCCTGTTGTTCAGGCTTATGAAGGCGATAAGGCTGACATATGAAACAGCCAGTTAAGGACATCTAGGAAAGCTGTAACAGATATTATCAGAGGACTGTGGAGAATCTGAGCCAAGAGGCCAAACAATAAAGTAACTTCCTCTCCAAGAAATCATAGGAACTTTCCTTCCAGTTCCCATCCCTGTATTCCTGCACTGCAAGTAAAAAATGCACTACTTCACATTTTCTGAAGTGTCTTTTATTCGAACACACCTAAGAAAGAATGTTTTTACTGTAGGTTTGAAGAAAATATAACATTACTGTGCTGTGAGAAGTCCAGATAATAATAATAATTACACACAGATCCGTGACTTTCTGTGTCTAAACAGATAAATGAAAAGGCCTATTTTTGACTAAAATGAGCCATCTTGCTTTGCAATTCAAACACATCGGATATGTTAAAGTTGCAGAGCATGCGGCAATCTCAAAACCTTTAATAAAGGGCTGCATCTTCATTAGAGAAGCTATCATTAAATATTTCATTTATATTTCTGTGTAACGCCGTCAGTAATCTACACAAGCAAGCTTTAGCCTCCTGAAAACCGGCAGTGCCTTAAACTTTGCCATGCTATTTAAAAAAAAAAAAACTTCCCATATGAGGAAATACTTTTTTAGTACGTAACAGTTATGTAACAAAGTTACAACTTCCTGTTCAAGGATGAAAGCTTAGTTTTTATTCTTATCAGGTATCCAACTAATCCCAAATAGATCCCAAACAGGAACTCGGGTCTCAGGAGGTCAAAAATATTGGATCAGAAGTGATTTACCCTCACAGGCTGACTTATTTTGTCAAATTGCAATTTTTAAATGTCTGAACAAACTAGTCACAGATCTGCTCCATAAAATAGTTTTTAAAATTCCACTATTGATGCTTTGCAGAAAGATCTACACTTAAACACTCATATACATTTTTTGTTGCATTCAAAGGCACAATAAAGAAAGTGGTTGTTTTGTCTTTTATGTTGAGGGTATTTGTACATTTTGCACTATTACGCAGTTTTTAACAATCTGACTTTGCATGCTTTCTTGATGGTGGCCTTTCCTGTAAAAGGTTTGCTCTCGATGGGACTTCCTGGTTAAATAAAAGAAAATTTGATCAGTCCCCTTTCAAGGTTAAAGGTCCAGAGAGCTGGAAAACCCTGCCATAAGAAATAAAGACATGACTGATTTTACAACTTTTAACACTGAGGAAAATCTAAGGCAAATCTGTGATCACTCTTCTCAGGGACTGTTGTTTTAAAAAAAAAAAAAGTCTGTTCCATTTTATTATTTCTTTATGTTTATTTTACACCTAATTTGCAAATTATTTGTGGCTAGAAGTCCTACAATTATGACTACATATATATTTTATTTAAATATAGCGCATGCAGTGTCCCTACTATATACATAAACAAATATGAATCGCTTCTATTTCCATTATCCGTCATTATGGGTCACATTTTTCCACTTGTCAACGATCTAAAGAACATAAAGAAAGTCAACCTGCTATCACAGAAGACCAATGAATGAATCTCACAAATATCTGTATTTAAAAAAAGCTTGAACGTGTGAAGTTTTGCTAAAATACTTTTTTTTTTTTTTTAAATGATGAAATGTCTCAGCTCCACAAGAAATTATCTTTATTTCTGTATTCAAACATAAAATCTTGGAAAACGAAGAAAAATGATTTACTTTTAGGAAAAGAAACTGTTTCAGCTTCACTTCAGCAGGTTAACTTCATATTTTCCAAGTTAGTGCTGAATTAAAATATTACTCATCAGTTGTTACCATATGAAGAAAAAGCCTAACACAGCATTCGAACATTTACCTGATTGTATAAATATTACCAAAGCGTGCTCAAAGCCTAGCACGGCAGCCCATTTATGGTCAGCATTTGTTCCTCTTAATCATTGTTATTTCACTAAATTACTGCAGCAAATACAAACAGATAAAGTGACCCAGATTAGCCACCATACGTTGTGTTGAAATGTAACACTATTTGAAAGGTGTCCACTTTCAGAGGAACACAAACCACCTCAGTCCACTGCAACAGGAGTCCTGCTGGAGACTGGCAGGATATAAAGCCCCAGAGGCCTCTCGGGAGAAGCCAGAGGTGGCCCGTGAGGGCTGCTGGGTGTACCAGGAGAGTCAGCCAGCTCCCAAAAATAACTGTGATCCTATGGAGGCAGATCACGCTGAAGTAACACAGGTCAAACATGCTGTAAGCTTCCATAGAAGAATGTATGACAGTGGCCTGTGCGGCTTCATTAGGATGAGCCATTTCTTCCTGTGTGTAATTAGTGGGAGCTGTTTACTCAGGAAATTAAACTGGCAGCCATTTATAATAATCGAGGAAAGAAGCAGTGCACTTTTCGAAGTAGAGGAAATACATACGATACAGCATCAAGCCTGGCATGAAACTGCGAAAAACAAAAGAGCATCAGTTCTGTTTTTATTGTAAATGTGTCGACATCTAAGTCTTTTATAATCAGGTTAGCCCTGGCCACCTTTAAGCTTCTGCTCCTGGTCAAGATTTTCTCTCTTGAAAAAAAAATATCAAGTACTGTGCAAGTTTTCTTTTACAGTAGAGGGGTGAAATAACACAAATTACAAGATAAATCTATATAAAATATGACAGTATTAATTAAAGTGTAATCTCAAAAGCAGCTGGAGGGCTGAATTCAAAGATGGGTGTTACATTTGCTCTACGAGGTGGTCGAAATGAGCTCTAAGCCATTTCCGCTGGTGAAGAGGTCCAGCCCAAAATCGCCATCATTCTGAGCATAAGACTGGAATTCATATAAACAATCCATCTATGGGACCCAGTGATGGTCTGGTTAAGTATTCAAGTCCTGTAGTTTATATAAACACATTTAAAATCAATACGTGTCCCACATACTTATTTAAATATGAATTTGCTGGTTATGGGTTTTTTTTTTCCACACTATAATAATTTACTGTATAAAAAGGGCCATAACCCCCAATTATTTATTAAACTGATCACTTACAAAGGCTGACAAATCTATGTGAACTTGTAAATTCTTCATAAATGAAGGTGTAACCATCAAACCGAAGGTCAGAACTGGGATCAGTCTGTAAGTTTGTACTCTGAGTGGATCATTTTATCATATTTGTTTGGTTATTTAAAATGCAGACTCTAAATGTGCAACAGTTAGCAAAAAGGTCATTTTTTATTATATTATACACATATAGAGAACTCCAGAGTAAATATGATCTAATACTACAAGTTACCATAATATGCTTTAAAATATTATTTTAACCATTTATTCAATTGGTTAACTTTTTTTTTTCAAAGACAGACTATTTTTGGTGTCTCTGGGCAGATAACGCACTTAAAAATAAACCTTTAAAGAATCACAGGAGCCAAATTTAGCACGCAGTGCCTGATGCAAATCACCTTATCTCTATTCATCTTTCACAATTACACCATTTACATTTGTCAGTGTTAATCGAGCTATTTTATTGGCAATCCCTAAAGTGAGCTCACTCTACACCACAGGCTCCTATACACTCCTCCGCTGTTTATTAAAGCAAAATAACATAAAGTTATTGAAACCCCCTTACTGTAAACATGTAACAGTTTAGCCAAAAGTCCATTTTTAACAAATAATATTATAAAATACTCTCTCATACATGACTGCTAGAGCAAAAACGGTCCTATAACCAAAAGCTAAGTAGTCTTTTTATAAGAACCCAACTGATATATTGGTCACTTGATCACAGATATGCTATGTCGTCCAATTAACATTTAAAAAACAGAATATAGAGGTAGAAAAATAAGTTTGGGATAACTTTAAAATGGTCAATATATCTTTAAAATATATAATATAAATCTCTGCCTGCTGTGGCTCCCATATCAGACAGACTCTAATTGTTATGAACCATATTTGCATATTATAGTCTATCACAAGAAGCCAACTGTAGTCACTATATTGCAGAGTGGAACGCTTTACTATACTGCACCACAGAAGTCCCAACATTTATTGAGCAAACCAGCGAGCTATATTCTGTGTGTACACTAAACTGTACTTGAACAAGGCACAGCAGCAAGAAGCTAAATGATCTCTATGCAGTACATATTTGTACACTAAGGTCACCTTACACACTTTATGGATTCATTTACTGGAGGGAGGGGAAAAAAAGACTACTGTAACTAGATGTACCTGTTGTCTCCTGTTATATAATTACAGGAGTGGTTTTCACATTGTGTGCCTTGTGATTTTGTCCCAAACTTACAATATTATTCCAGTAGCACAAAAAGCAATAAATGAGATGTAAATGCAGTGTATTAGTGAACAAGCAGTCCGATTGATGAATTGCTTCCCTGTGTGGGCCAAACTACAACGATCTAAACTGTAGGTGTCATTTAAGTGCAGGTGCTGCACATCTGTGTCTTCATAATTTAAAGAAGAATTAACAACATTTAACATGTGGGCTTTTTTCTGCAAATACAAACTGACGTACGCCTTGAAATCTTGGGGTGCCTTGGGTACAAAAATGTGTGAAAACCACTTGTTTTAGGTATAACATCTAATTTAATAGACACTGGAGCATTACTAAAGCACCCTGTATTACAGTATATTTGTTGGTGGGTAGATGACTTTAAAAAGTGCTCCAGCTCCTCCACATAAGTGCTGAGTGGGAATGACCAAACAGCCAAAGCTAAGGCATCTTTAGATTATCTTTACAGAGCAAGTCAGCTGCACTTATAGGACACTCCAGAGTCCAAATGTGCCAGTTAATAAAAGAAATATTTGTTTTCTGTCGCCTTGGACATATGCCACACTCATACTATGATAGAGGCTACTACACAAGGCAAATACGGCCCAGTATAACCTCCAGCTAAGAAGTGTCTGTGTGCCAATGTAATGTTTATGTTTGTCCCTGATTAACAGTCGACATTTCGCTTAATTGGCTATTCAAAAATCCCCATAACCCTGAATGTAACTGTGACAGCAAGGATCCGGTAGTCTAAACGTCCATCTTCATCACTTGTCATTGACAGCCGCAGGGAGTTTAGTCTTCACAGCCAAGCCAACAGATGTGGCAACAGGCCTCGCCAGAGCAGTGACATAATTTCTGGAAAGGCCAGTGCGTTTTTTGGTTTCTAATAATAAAACAGAGGTACACAACCTACCGAGCAGCAGCAGCCGATGCGTCTGTTTGTACTCCCGTTTGAGCTCCTTGAGCACCCTGTCTATATTCTTACTGACTTTCTTCGCCTCCTTCTCGGCCTCCTTCTCCTCCACCAGCAGTTTGTCACAGTTTTTCTGCTTTTGGGTGCTTGTTTTTTGCAGCAGCTGTAAGCGGCGGCCGCGGTCCTTCCCCGTCCCTTTACCGCTGCCTCCACCTCCGCCGCCTCCGTTCTGTATGAGCACACCGTCGGTACCGGTGTCTCCACGGCGGTGCTCCCCGGCCGGGAGCCTGGCAGGGTCCCCGGGGCGCACCAGGCCGCCGCGTAGCGACGAAGTCTCCCCGCATCCGCCGGTGTCCTCCTGGCGAGCTCCCCCGGCGCGTGTCGGCACGGCGGCGTCCGGAGGCTGGTCCGAGTCCGAGGTAGCGTTGGAGATAGAGCCGCTCAGGTCCCCGAAGAGCCGCGGACGCAGACTGTAGCACAGCCCCATGTTGAAACCAATATGTGTCTGTGAATGTGATTTTTCATAAATTAAAATATCAAAAAAATCGCCGTTGTGCCACGAGCCCTAACGAGCCATCGTCACATTGGAGCTCCAGCGATGCGATTCAGGTCCGAATTTGAGCCGAAAACGTGAATGAATTATGCTCCGACATTTGCTATATGTCATTTTGCATTTTCCCCAGTCAGCCTTCGCTTCGTAGTTAGTGGATCACCTGATCCTTTAGTGGACACTGCGGGTCCACCTTACCGTAAGTAACCAAAAGCACAACCTTGGAAAAAAACGCGTCTATGCGCCTCACAGACAGGCAACAATCTCACTGCACAGTTGTTAGGTGCAATGCACGGCACGTCACATTACTACAGTATGGCCATTTCGAGAATGCTGGTCATGGTTTTCATTCCTCACATTTCGTGTTTGCATCTCTAAATCAGTTGGTGGGTCCTGCTCTCTAGACCGTAATCTCTATTTTAAGACACGGCACCAAAGCGTTTCTTTATTGGGCCCTGCAGACATTCCTCTGACACGATCTGTGGCGCACACAAG
Organism: Perissodus microlepis; assembly: GCF_051167445.1. Taxonomy (NCBI): domain Eukaryota; kingdom Metazoa; phylum Chordata; class Actinopteri; order Cichliformes; family Cichlidae; genus Perissodus; species Perissodus microlepis. The sequence goes on from NC_140478.1 coordinate 25,014,970, forward strand.
GATATTAGAAAGATATTACCAAAATGGCACTTTAACTCTTAACATTGTTTCTATGATTTTTTTTTAAAAAAAAGTAGATTAGGCACTACTGTATGTTTTAACAGTGGGAGCTAGTGTCTTAAGCAGGGGCGTGTCAACAAGGGAGAGGATGTGGTGGCACAGTCCCCTCTCTGTCTGCTCAGCTGGTGCTAAAAAACTGTTTACCTGTAGAAAATATAACTACATACACAATTTGTATCAATTATATATGTATAATAAATTAAGGCCCATTATACCAGGTGAAAATGAGACTGTTATTTATAAACAGTGTATAAAGTTATGAAAATGAACTCCACTCTTACCAGCAGCAACATTAAATGTATATGTGGATGCCAGTGCATTAAGAATTAAATCCACCGATAAAAAATATAAGTACTTTAAATTTTTCCATTTTTTGAGTATTCCCAGATCAAATAATGTTGTTTGAACAGTACAAACAGTTTTAAATGCTAGCCATTTTCCTCCTGCATTTAGCATTTTTCCTGTTTTTCCTTGTGTTTATGATTGATAACCTTGTGCATAACAAAATTCACAAACAGATTTAATGTGTTTGTGAATTTTACCTTTTGGCAAAATGTCCTGGATTTTTATTACACGTGCATGACAGTGTATGACCTGTTTGTTCCTGCACTGGTTCCTCTTTCTCATGGTTCATCACATTATCACAACATGAATAATGTTTTTTAATGCTTCCTTTATTTTCTCATGAACAGTTTTTTTGTATTGTGAGTCTAAACAACATAATTTGGGGGCGTTCCATATAATATAACAACTATAACATATTTAAGCCATGCAAAATATGACCTTCATGCTATGATGATTTTCTGAATTTTCCAACATTTTTCAGTTAAAATAGGACTCACAGGAGAAACCACAGCAAGAAGATGAGTCTTGTATCAAAATTTATTTATATATTTAATTTTAATTTAATTTAATTTAATTTTAAGTTTTTAGATTACCAGAACCTTAACTTAAAAACATCCAGGGTACAGATGCTTCTTCCTGTTACTCTGACATAGACATTCAATCAGTACGGTTTTACTATTAAAACTATGACATATCAATTTGATTCTGGCACCGAGAATGGCTGTAAAATTGACCTTGTTGCACTTTTGAAATGTGATGATTTAAAAAGTGCCAAATATTTAGCACCATTGGCACTTCGAGGCTAACTTTTACCTTCATCGTATGAAGGTAAAAATATTTCAGTGGCTTCATGAACAGCACTAGAGTCAGTGTGGGGCACTTGAATTAAGTGTCTGATAACTGGGGAGCTTTGTGACGTGAATAATCATAGTTATGGATCAGAAAACATTCTGACTACACAAACAGGTGCAGAGAGCAAAATGGACCACTAGATGGAGCACTTGTGAAACAGTAAGCCAGTGATAGAAGTGCTTCTTCCTCTGGGAGGCTGTTTCTGCAACAGCATGATGTGCATTAGTAAAGTAGATCTGTAGCATAGTTTGAAACCCTCTACTCTGAGCCACAATTGAACCCCAAAAGACAAGCACCAGTATGTTTTTACATTATGAACCTTGCAGGTTCCATCCTGTTGTTTTGACTTAACAATGTCCTTTTACATTGTATAGATTCTGGGATAGTCTCAAGTGCATTTATTGTGTGGGAGGGATGGAAGGGTCAGCAAAGTGACATGGTACGTGGGACACATCACGTTTTTGAGTTTGCCCAGAGTTAACATATCTGAGTTTGGGCATCTGATGAGTCTATTCTTGATGTTTTTGGGGGGTTGTGTTGTTGTGTGGTTTTATTTTGAGTCCTTACCTTGGTTTCATTATTTTGTGTACCAGTTTTCATTTTTTTCTGAGTTTTCCTCATGTGCTTTTGTATCTTGTTTATTGTGACTTTTCTTGTCACTGTGTTTAATTTTCTTCTTATTTATTGATATCCTTTGACAGTTAGTGTCCTGTGTTTGTCTTGATTATGTTCACCTCTTTCCCCTCCTGTTTCTACTTTGCCAATTAGCCTTCTGTGTATAAATAGTCCTGCCTTCCCTTTGTCATATAGTGTCTGTGTATTTTTCCTGTGTGTGCTCTTCTTTTTCTGGTTTTACTACACGTGAAATATTGATATTAAATATCATTAAATATTGAAATATTGATCATATGTAAATGTGAGGGGTCAGATTATGCAAGGATCTGGGTAATGGAAATATAAACTTGTGTGTGCCATGTGCTGATAAAGATCATGTCATGTGAGTGAACTAAAAGCTATTAGGTTGTTTTGTCAAACTCAAAAAAACAAAATAAAACAAAAATATTTATTGCAAATCTCAATAAATAATCAAAAATATTCAGATTTAAATCGTGCCCACTGTTAACAGCATTATCTTGTTCCTTTTGGTTTTCTGTTTAAATATTGACATGACATCACAGCATTCGTGAAATAAGATGGATTTCTTTTAAATTTATCTCAGAGCTGGAAACTCCTTTAATTATTGCAATTAGACACAAGTATATAACAAAATAAGTATAAGTAGACTAGCCTGTTGCTCAGTAAAATAAAATTTAGATATCTTAATAAAAAGTAAATATATAATAAATAAATAAATAAATACATACATAAATACATATATACAATAAAGTATCAAAGAAATTTAAATAAGATTGTGACGAAAAATGTGAAGAAAAATAAAACTGAATTAACAAAAAAGTTTGAATTTTTATTACACATTAATTTAATTATATTGGATATACTTCTAATACAAGCCTAATCATAGGTCTGCCCATATCCGAGTTCTCTTGACTTTTATTTTGGAAGTCTTGTTGCCTAAGCGACAGCTAGCTGCTGAAAGCTAGCATCTCTGTGTTATCTCCAGCAGTGAAATGACTCCTGAGGTAGCTACACTTTAATCTTACTGATACTCAAGTTATGCAACGCAGAATAATTAATAAATAAAATGTCTATTTTTTATTTATTATGTGATATATAGTTTTTTATGATAGAGTTGAAATTTGTAGCTAGACATGCTTTCTAGCTAGCTAGCTAACTCTGTGCTAATAGTATCTGAAATATAATGGTAAGATTTTCAGACGATAATATTAATGGTTTAAGTGGTGTAAAGTTCGAAACAGAGCTCACATTTTCTTCAGTATCGTTTGTTTTTTCCTGTATTTTTTATGAACTTCGAGAAAAACATATCAAACAGGCAGCTGTACAAAAATAGTTTTTAGAGGTATTGGAAAAGGTTGCTAAATGAAGGAGAATAATTACGCTATAAAGTTAACAGGTATTATTTTAAGGCACAAACTCTTGTCTTGTTTTAATCCCAGCCTTTTACCACAAACACAGAGAAAATTCAAAGCTATTTTTCCACTGGAATTATGCTGTTATGTATCATTTAATTATAAATTCAACACCGTGACATTGGTGGAAAATACATGCTGTAATCAAAAAGTTCTGAGAACAGGTCCATAAAAATGAAACGCTTTACTTGATTAGCTGATTTAAAGTTCAAGGTTGCCTTCTCAGGCACGCCTAGACAACTCACTAAATAATAAAGTCATAAATAAAATTGTGATAACAGTAAAATGATTATAAAACAAAATACCGTAACCAAATATGAGCAATAAATAGCAAGCAATATAACTTTATTTACAACTTATAAGGGGAGCAAAAGAAAAACAGTTCGGTCTGTATATTGTTCTAATTTTGGTTTTGTACCATTACCATAATGAATTTTAAATGAAACAACTCAGATGCAGTTGAAGTGCAGACTGTCTGCTTTAAGTCAGTGGGCTGAACAAAAATACTGCATAAAAATGTGAGGAACTAAAGCATTTTTAACAAAATCCCTTCAATTCAGGGACTCAAAAGTAATTGGACTAACTGAATAACTGAAAATAAAATGTTTATTTCTAATACTTGGTTGAAAACCCTTTGCGTCGTGAAGTCGTGGACATCACCAGATGTTGGGTTTCCTCCTTTTCAATGCTCTGCTGGGCCTGTACTGCAGCGGCTTTCAGCTGCTGTTTGTATGTGGGCCTTTCTGTCTCAAGTTAAGTCTTCAACAAGTGAATATCTCTGAACATCTCAAAACACCTCATAATCCCCCTCCACCAAAGTTTGGTGGAGGGGGATTATGAGGTGTTTTTCAGGAGTTGGGCTTGGCCCCCGAGTTTCCAACTTCTAATACTTCAGAGTACCAACACATTTTGGACAATTTCATGCTCCCAAATCTGTCGGAAAAGTTTGGGGCTGGCCCCTCCCCGTTCCAACAAGGCTGTGCACCAGTGCACAAAGCAAGGTCCATGAAGCCATGGATGGATGATACCGTATTTAATCATGGGGCTATAATTACTACAGGCCCTCATTTAATCACATCTTATGTCAGTTAAAAATACACACTGACCTTAATTTGTTAAATGATGACCAATATCCTGCTTCTACCCACTGTGAATGTAGGTTAATTGGGTTTCAAATGAAACCCGGGGCTCTGGAGTTGAAGGTGTGCTCCAAATGGTAGATGATTTGTTGTTGTTGGGCTACGATGCCTTCCAGTGTGTTTTTTAGCAACAAATCATGAATTCATCTTGCTGAAAAAGTTAAGGAAGCCTACCAAATTAAACATAATGAGCCTGTGTGCTAGCAGTTTTTTGAAAAAGATTAAATTATACTGGTGTTTGATGTTGCTGTTTACTTGAAGATTCTACACCAAATGTGCCCCACTTTCACACTCCTCAGACTCGAAGCAGGCTTCCCCTGTTAGTCTGCTTTGTGTCAGACTTTCTTAATCCCATGAAAACTTTAATCCATTTCCTCTCGCCCTTCCTCTACCACCATGAAAGACTTAGCTGGAGGATAGGTGAGGCAGAGTGGAGTGGGCAGGGCTTTTCCAGTCTTCCTCTTAAGGTAAGCCTTACCCTACATCACCCGTCTGCAGAGAGGAAAGTAAAGGATGAATGGATGTTTCATCTCTGTGTTTCTGCAGTGAAAGCTTTGGGGCAGCCTCACAGTAGCAGGACACATCAGCCTATCAGTTGTTGACCTGTGGACGATTGTTAATGGGCTCACAATGACCAGCGTCTGGGATTGTCAGGGTTCCCCGCTGAAGGAGAGCCAGGGCTCTGTGTGGATGATTAACCGCTACGCCACACTCAAGCAGCTCGGGGACGGCACGTATGGCAGCGTGCTCCTGGGCAAGAGCAATGAGACTGGTGAGCTGGTGGCCATAAAGAGGTGAGTGCATGGAGCACCAGTAAACGTGTCAGGGATTCACTGTGTTGTTTAGTCTCAGCAGGTTAAGCTGATTAAAGCCCGAGTGGCTGCTACAAGTGTATAGAGTTGTGTGCAGTGGATAGTGTAATAAACGGGAATACAAGAATTAATACAAGCAGTAGTAGATGTCAGCATTAGCAGAAGCTGTTTTTCATCCTTGTGGTGTGTGAGTGGAAAGTCCTGTAACCTCTGCCAGAGGGAAACAGTTCAAAGAGGTGTTGAGCAGCGTAAGTTGGGTCTCTGTAAGTCTTCGAGATCCTGCTCAGGCATCTAGACAAGTACATGTCCTCAGGTGCAGGCAGCTCCAGCTGTGCTCCAGTCATGTCCTCCACAGTCCCTGCAAAGCACTTTGGGACACAACAAAGTGGTTATGTTTTAAGTGAATAGACTGGTACTTAGATAGCACTTTTCTGCTCTAACTGAGCACTCAAAGCACTTTGCAAACATTTCAATGGACGCATAAAGGATACTTAAACATTTAGACTGGAACTGTTGGTGAATTGAGCCACCGACTTTCCAATTGGTAGACCTCCCGTAGTTGTTGTTCTTCTTCTCTGAAAGTGGAGGCATTGTTGTATTTTGCTGTGTGTATGCAGACCTGGAAAATCAAGGCACTGTTTCCACGGCCTTGCCTTTTATGGTCACAGATTTCAGGTCATCTCTTTTCTTCCTGAAATCTGTCCTAATCACCTTGGTCTTCTGGGTGGATTGCTGATGGAGCACCAAGATCTTTCAGTTAAAGTTTCCAAATGTCTGTGCCATCAGCGGGTTTTAAGGCAATACCTGTAAGGTTTTGGGTCATTGAGAGTGTTTTGCTGCTCTCTATGACACGGTGAAACAGAGATAAGAGGGGAGCACCAAGACAGATGTGGAGAACAGCACAATGCTGAGCTTAACATCGACTTGTTTACTGTAGCATAGAATTACCATTAAACTGGTATGGAGGTGTTTGAGGTTGAGATACAGGTGTTTTCTGAGAGCCAGGCACCCCTTAAACAGAGAAAATTATCCAGAATTTGTCTCAAAGTCTTAACAGATTTGGATTTATTTGGGCTTAGCATTAGTTGATCATGTGGATTGATCAATATTTCTCCATGCTCTCCTAGCAAGCAAAGCTGATTTCTCATAGAAATCTGATTTATTCCACTCCAACAGGATGAAGAGGAAGTTTTATTCCTGGGACGAATGCTTAAACCTAAGAGAAGTGAAGGTAAGAATCTAATTTAGGTGCTTAAACAAAATCAATTTACAAAATCCACAATAGAGGTAAGTTGTAAATGAGCATTCATTTTATTTCTCTAAAAGAGTTAGATATCATCTTTAAATTGTTCTCATGACCTTTTTAATTGTAGTATAACTTGGCATACATGAATGAATTAGCTTTATATAAATGCTACCTGAGCCTATGAGCTAAATAACTTATTTAGCAGCTTGAACTACACTTGTAATAGTTTTGCAGTCTAATTCACACTGATCCTCTTTGAAAATCAGCTGAGGACTCTCCCACATGTGTTTCCCAAATAGTCACTGAAGAAGCTGAACCATGCCAATGTGGTGAAACTGAAGGAAGTCATCAGAGAAAATGACTACCTCTACTTTGTCTTTGAGTTTATGAAAGAAAACCTCTATCAGCTCATGAAAGAACGGTAAGAAAATCAGAATTGTGAATTTCTGTGAAAGCAAAATCGCAGCATGTGTGATGTGTTAGCCTCCTAGCTATTTCTGTGTTTTTTAATCCCCGCTGTGAATGTGAGAATTATTTGGGTTTTATTTGAGTCATCGTGTTGTCGGTCTCGGTTTTTACAGAAACAAGCCGTTCCCTGAGTCAGTCATCAAAAACGTGACATTTCAGATATTACAGGGACTGTCATTTATTCACAGACGTAGTAGGTGACTTCACAGAGGTATTTTAATAAAGGTAAAATAAAAATAACTCCCTAACAACTCATGCACAACTAAATAAATAAGAAATAAAATGCTGTGAGTAGTGGCTTGGAATACATAAGATAAGAATTATGGAAATGATATTAAACCTGATAAGTAGATGCATGCTGGACTGTTGGTAGGCCATCACAGGACTTTGTCCAAGCAAAAATGACTCGCTTCTTCTGTGCGGATGTGAGAAGAGGAGGTGTGACTTGTAACAAAGCTTAATTCAGCAAACAAAAGCTCAGTTTTTACTATTTGTTGGTGTTAATGTCATAAAAGCTTGCATGTTGTTCTTTCTTCTTTATCCCTTCTTTCTTTTGTCCTTTCCCACTTTGCTGCTGCCAGAGAAGATAAGATGTTTTCAGAAAATGAGATAAGGAACATTTTGTTCCAGGTATTATCTGGCTTAGCATTCGTGCATAAGCACGGTAAGAGACTTCTCCTGTCTTTTCTTTACATTATTATTATTTTCCCGCTGTATGGTTAAGGCATCGTTTTTTTGTGCGAGCTCTGTTTAAAATCTGTGACCTGCTTCATTAGGGGGTTACGTCACGTCGTCGTTGTTATAGTTGTAGAAGCTAATGTAGAAAGTAATGCAAATCTCTACACAGATGAATATCAGCAGGGGTTAATTTGAATGCTTCTTGGCTTTTTAGGGTATTTCCATCGTGATCTGAAGCCGGAGAACATACTGTGCATGGGCCCGGAGCTCGTGAAGATCGCAGATTTTGGCCTAGCAAGAGAAATCCGCTCGCAACCACCTTACACAGATTATGTGTCCACAAGATGGTGAGAGTTTCTTTTTTTTTCTTGAATATACAAAAAAATGAAGTAACTCCAAAGGATCTGAAGTAATTCTTGAAGATAAAGCAACATGTAGTTGCAGTTGATGGACTGAACACAGGATCATAAGGGCTGAGATTACAGGCGACTGAGCCCCGTGGTCAGTTTGCATCAACTCATCATGAGTATGAATTTCATGCTAATTTGGAGGTTTTAGTTATTTTTTAAACTATTTTTTTCCATGGCATGATGGTTGTACTGCATTGATCTCTAAAGAATTTTAAAAGTGTGATGTTAGGGTCCCAGTTCAGCTCGCTGGTTGAGCCTCATGGTAGAGATGCAGGGGCCCATGTTCAAGTCTGAGTCATGGCCCTTTGCTGCCTGTCTCCCCCCACTCTCGCTCCCCTCTTCCTTATCTGCTCTTCATCTCTGATCTATCATATAAAAATAAAAATGGTCGTAATCAAAGCATCCTCTTTGAGGGGATCACATTTTATATTTATATTTTTTTAAAAAGCCCTCTTTATATATTTCCCTGGGCTGTTATTTCAGGTACCGGGCCCCTGAGGTTCTGCTCAGGTCCAACTCTTACAGCTCTCCCATCGACATCTGGGCAGTGGGCTGCATCATGGCAGAGCTGTACACCCTGACACCTTTGTTCCCAGGAAACAGCGAGGTGGACGAGATCTTAAAAATCTGTCAGGTGCTGGGAACACTGAGGAAGGTGAGGAACCATCAAAATACATCTGTATTACTTTGTTACTATACAGCTGTTTTCACACATGCCCTACAGACCTGAATTTTTCTACACATCACTCGACGGAGGTGTATTTGAGAACACAAACATCTGATGTGGTTGTTTTTAAAAGAGTCAGTATTCAGCCTGGCCGCTCCCTAGTATAAAGTCTGGTAGATTATGGATTGTAGAGCTTCTTGCCTCCTGCACTCACTGGAACCAAACACATTAGTGATAAATATTCATGACTATCCCAAAACTGACCAACTTTAATAGCATCTCTTTTGCAATGATACCCCCGTCAGTTGGACTGGCCCGAGGGCTTCAACCTCGCAGCCTCAATGAACTTCCGCTTCCCGAAGTGCGCTCCCACCAGCCTCAGGTCCCTGATTCCCAACGCCAGTGATGACGCGATCACGCTGATGAAAGACATGCTGCAATGGGACCCCGAGAAAAGACCGAGTGCTTCTCAGGTACATTTAAAGGGAACTTATTCTGCTAATTACCAGCTCTTTTTAAGTTCATCAGTTTCTCAGGTTAAATTATTTATTTTGTGTGTGTGTTGGATTTTGTCGGCTGTGGGATTGGAAGTAATGGAAACCTTAGAGTGGTTAGTATAGTTTTATCATCCACTGTGTCTTTGTATTTTTTAAGGCAAATCTGTCTGTCACCCCAAAAAACATTTTTAAATATATGGTAAAATAAGTGAAAGCATAATAAGCCCACTTCTGATCCTGATAAACTCCAACATAGATTGTCTGAAAAACAAACAGACAGAAGTGAGGACGACTCATTAATGTTGAGCTGCAAAGTCACCCGAGTCGTCCAAATGCTTTTATCCCGAGCACCTTTGAGTACCTTGAGTGCTTCTAATTTTAGAAATATGATCCAAGTGGGAATCAATCAGCTTATCTTGAGAGTTAATGTAATACTTAACTTGACATTTGGATGTGCTGAGGGAGTGAACATCCACCAGCGTAACTCAATGCATGACGCCGAAATCTAAGCTAAAAATATGAAGAATTAATTAGGTGCTCTTTCAGAAAACAGTCTACACCACAATATCCAAACCAGGCCTGAAACTTCAGCTTTTAGCTGGATGAATTTCACATTTTGGATAATTACTTTAGCACCTTAAAATGTTAAGAAGCTAATATTGGCTATAATAGTAAGATAAAACAGTTAATAACTATAGTGTTCTGAATCACAGGCTTTACAGTGCAATAAAAGCAGCACACAGTGAACCTATATGTAGTATTGTGTGGAAATAAGTTTTTTTTATTTTTGGAATTCATATATATTTAAAAGGCTGTCACATATGTGCTTATATGTAGAGGTAGATGTGTATGTATAGATAGAGAAATAAGGTATACTTTATTTATCTCAAAGGTTGGGAGAATCCTGTTATATGGGTCAAAGAATGAAACACAACTTGTTACAAAACAGCTTGAGTAGAATAGAGTAGTGTGAAGTTGGACCCTTTACACACGTACAAGACACGGACGTGGTGATAGCACTTCTTTATTTTGACATTTGGTTTTACTGTGGTTTTACAATGGGACACAGACACTCCCGCTCCGCTGTCACGTCCGCTCTCCTCCTATAAAGAGTCACAATCACATTCACATCCCAGCACACCTGTTCACCCCGCCCCGGGAGCTCGCTGCGTCACCCTCCTCTGCAGCCTGCCAGAGACCACACCCACGCCACAAGTAGCTTGAGAAAAATAAATTGGGATGTAACAAAACAGAATATTTAATAACATAACAATTTACAAAAGAAAGCAGTTCAGTTAGTAAAAATCTTTATAAAATACAAAGTAAAAACACAACACAACCTAAAATTTTTAGTAGCAATTTCTGATGTTGTACTTTTTTCCATTGACTGTTTTCCAGGCTTTGAGGTATCCATACTTCTATGTAGGACAGACACTTGGTGCCCCACTAAAGCACTCAGAACAGCAGGCCCAGAAGAAGAAGATTTCTGAGACAGCTGCAGATCTGAAGCCTCTGTCCCTCTGTAAGCCTCATCTGGACCCCTGCGAGCTTGTCACGACCCACGCTGAGCCTCAGACCTGCAGCCAGTCTCTCCATCAGCCGATCCAGCAGATTCCTCTTCCTCAGGAGAATATAGAGAAGAGCACACTTCAACCAGTGTGTCCCAGCACACTGACAGAGGGGCAGCAGGAGCCTCTCAGTCTGGTGAAAAGAAGACCACCAGAGCACTGTCAGCCTGTAAACATCACTGAGGTGAAGGCTTGCAGCATTAAACAGTGAACCCAATCATGGCAGGATGATTAGTATAAGGCTTGGGTTTTTGAGGGAGCTAAACTTTTATCTTCTTTATTTACGCTTCCACACTGGATACAGCTTTATTTAAATATAAAAAATAACAAAAATAATAATTTAATACTCATTTCTCATTTAACATTTGCCTCGCGTTAAATCAGCGAGGAGCCGAGAATAGACATGCCCGGCCTGCACGACGGCGGTGGGGCCAAACATCTTTCAGGTCGGTGGACAGTTGGGACGACAGTGACGATAAAGACACCGGTGTTTCCATCTCCAAAAAACCCACCATCACTTCTCTGAGGAACAGCTGTCGGTGAGAGACCCTCATCATCAGGTGAAATGTCGTCATCAGAGTTTCAGGAAATGTTAAAAATAACGTTATAATGCAGATTTTCAGAGTCAAAGAACAACAGAGGATCAAAACTGCCAAGCAACAGCGGACTGAGCCGAGATGACTCCAACACCATGTCAGCCAAGCAGCACTACCTCCACCAGTCCAGATATATACCTGGTGAGAAAAACATAGTAATAATAATAGCAATAATAATTAACCATGCTTACACATAAACGCCACAATGAAAAGAACCAAAGGTAGATGAACATAATCCAAAAACAAAAATCCCACCTGCCCTAAATTTCATTAAACAATAAAGTTAAAATATATATTCAATTCCATTCAGTTTTATATATATATCACCAATTCATGACAACAGGAACTTTATATTGTACGACAAGGAGCCTACAATATTAGAAAGAAAACAACAAAACTTATAAAAGGACACAGGAAATATGCCACAAAATAAACCTTAGCTTGGCCTGATTGCAGCTTGCTATTACGTTAAGGTGTCTGGTTTCTTAATGTGCAGACTGTACAAATGTACAAAAATTCACCCTGAGCTGGGTTTGTTTCATTGTTGTTTCAGGCATAAATCCAAAAAGCACCTCCTCAGTAAGAGGCCAAGTGTCCAGCAGAAAGCTGGGAGTGTCCTCGTGTTTATCCAGAGGACACGGCCTGGAGATCCCTCTCAGGAGAGGCAAGAAAACTTCATGGATGCATATTAGAAGTTTTATCATTACACCGTTGAAAGACACACATTTCCCTGCCTGCCCTTCTCTGTACTGTTGAATATACTCACAGTTTAATCAAATGTTTAATGCTTTTAGGGGATGCTTTGATTTCAATCGCAGGCCTAAATTTTCTAATCTGATTTGATCAAACTCAACCCAGCCCAACCTGGTGCTTCCAGGTCAATAAAGGTCAAGTGAAAGTTTATGTGATGCAAATTTCACTAACAAACTGTTTAATTTGTTAAGCAATGAGCTTAATTATACTGAATGTCCACCTAAGACTTCTTCAGCTTGCGTTAAGACTCTTTCTCCTCTGCTTACTCTTACTTTTGGTTTCCTCTCACGTGGTTTTAGATGTTGGTCTTCCTAAAATACCAGATAAGACGCCTCTAAAAGAAAAGACCTCAGAGGATCTTGATCTTTTGAAAGGTATCGCTTAAAAGTGTGTTAGGGCTTCAATTGTATTTTTTCTAATGCCTTAAAGAGGTTAACTGTAACTTGTGATGGGGTTTCTTCTTCAGATTCCTTTGTGAGCAGCTCCAACACCAAGACGTTCGTGACACCTTTACAAAAAACGGAAACAGGAGCAACCCGACAGAGGGTTATACTGGCACCCATAGGAGGCGCCTCTGCTGGTGAGACCCTTTCATTACTCTTCTCTGTTTCTGCAGTTTTTATTAGTTGAGCATCTACTGGCACGAATCACACAGTACTAAAAATGTCCCGATGGTTGAGAAGCTTTTCTAACTCCATGGCTTCTTTCTTCAGATCCTTCATGTTCTGAGGCACAAACACCTTTAAAAATGCCATTAATTCCCTCCTTAACCAAACTTTAGCTTAGTAACCCCTAGATTTAGAAACAGCCATGAGCAGAGTTGTTATATTTTTTTAGTTTTTAAATTTTAGTTTTCATTTAAAGTTAACATCAGTTGTTCTTGGTCAACAATCGGTTTTTACCCCTCAGCCAAAAAAGGCTGATGGGGTACTGTCATCAGCCTGCCAGGTGGGCGGGCAGGCAATGCTGACAACCAAGGATGTGAACTTTCATTTTCAGTTAGCGTCAGTTATTCTTGGTCAACACGTTTGTAGTCATTACACTTGTTTTGATTAATTCAACTGTAAGTTTAAGTGTTTTTACTCAACTGTGAAGGGGAATTTATTGCATCTGGCTGACAGGCATGTACAGTACTGTGCAAGTGTTGAGTCACCACTCTTTTCTTTATACATTGCTACCAAGGAGCCAGACTTTCTTGTAATTTTTAAAGCGGTCTTGAGCAATACTTCTCCAGGCATTCTGAAGGTCTCTCATAGTTTTGCTTTGGTCACTGGCTGCTTGAACCAATGTTGCATCTACACATAACAGACAACTGAGCATTTTCAGGTGCTTTGTTACTAGCGGCCTGTTGCAAAAACACACTTCTTTAGTTGAGTCTACAAAAAATGATAACACAGTTCGACATGCATAAAATCTAATTTTTCACTAACCAGTTTTTGTTTTTGCTGTAATTGCTGTTGCCTTTACATCTGCACGTTCCATTAAATCGTTGCACTTAGTTCATATTTTCCGAGCCAAATATAAAGGAATGAAGGGTGGCTCAAGACTTTTGCTCATTAATATGCAATACAGTCATGCCTGTTGTGTAAATTGTTTCTCAACCAGAGGTTATCTTCCTAAACGTGAAGAACTTTGGAATTTTATTATAAGGCACTGACGCATCAGTGGAAAAGGCGGCATATCTGTCCTCTAAACTCAGCTTTTTTTCGAATCTTTCAGTCGATCTGTCGTCTGCTGCTGATCTGAGAGTGGAGCCGCAAACCAAACCATTGAAAAGCAAAACCTTAAACAAGCTGGCACCCTCAAATGAAGGTAAGACAAAAAGAGCGGCACACACTGTGAATAAAAAACGGTGTAAGCTATTTGACATTATCCTGTGTTTTTTGTGTTGATTTCAGAGTATGAAGGATGGAAAAGCAGGAAACTGAATTCTCGGGTCTATGGATTCATCACCAGCACTCCAGCAAAGACCAGCCTCTCCAGGAGCTCAAACTCTCAGCCAGTGACCGGACGAGTAGACTGGACCGCCAAATACAGCGGCCGCCGGTAACGCAGCAGTCTCTCGGCTTTCCAGCGGAATCCTGTGAAAGGTTCCCAGAGCAGGAAGTCTGTCTGCCGCTGCTATAAAATATCATTCAGTGTTGTATGAGTCAGTCGACACTTTTATCTTTGTTATGTTAAATAACAGGAAGTTTAATAAAGTGAGTGAATATTAGTATCATGGTATTTTTTTGTATGGGTCGAAAAATTACATTTAAGCACAGCCAAAAACTTTATTTAAAAATGTTTTTCATACAATAAAGACAAAATAATTGATACCACAACTGTGTGATCTGAGGCAGGACAGGCTCCAGGAAGCCCTTTCTATATGATCCCATTTCACGTTACATTTTTAACAAAAGTATGACTGCAGTAAGAAAATAAATGGTGAGGAATGCTGTAAGTTTGATCTTTTATGTATTTACAGACTCACTGAAAACGCTTATTTTAGCTCAAGATTTGTGTGATTGTGTCTTTCCCATTCTGGCGAAGGTCTTCATCAATACCAGCAAACTGAAAACATAAATGTATATCACTGAATTTCTGAAAACAGCCTACATGATGCAGAATATTAAAATATATTATCAGGGAGCAGGGAAATGGGTACAGTTTGACAGAAACTGTGCTTTTACCTCAATAAAGTCATCAAACCAGCTGGCATGAACTTCCAGGAGCCAAGAAATCTCAGTCCCATCACCACACAGAGAGTTCCTGCAGTGCCTGCATTCAAGGAAGAGCAAAGATTTGTTAAGTTCGGGAAACTGAACTCGTTTAAGTTGTTTAACACCTGAACTCACTCACCTGCTGAAAGCCACACATTCCTGGGGTTTTTAGATGTCAGATAAGCGCCGACCGCAGCCAGCACGCCAAACAGGAGCCCCGCGACCAGAGAGGTGACACTGCCTGTGGAGGAGACGTTGTTAGCTGTCATCGAAACACCCCCCTTAATGTTGAACACTGACCTACATTTACCAGAATGCCTTGTAAAGGTAAAGCAGCTAAGTGTGCACTCGGAGCTGCACTACAAATGCACAGCTAGCCATAATTCAGCAACTGCGCTCTTCATGAAGGCTTTAATGGTGATTTTGTTTTTCCATCAAGGTTTTATTTTAAAATCTACTTTAGAGACTGAATGCTTGTGTTACGATGAGTTTCTAGATTTTATCTGCAAAGCTTACATTTATTTATCAGGGATTAACCACAAACACACTGAGCTTGTGTGAAAAAAGACACGTTGTGCTGATTTAGTCTCTAGTATATTTTCATTTGTTGTCCCTTGGCAGGTACAAACAATAATAAAAAGCTAATTTTGGTTCTTCCCTTGTTCACAGTGACTAATTCCACATGTTTGATTTGGGAAATTTTGTTCCCTACCACACCCTTCCTGACAAACTTCAAAGGGGTTTGTCTCTCCTCACAGCACTGAACCTGGGATCTGTTACTTGTTGGACAGATATGTAAACCACTACGCTATGGAGCCACTATAATAATAAATATGCTATTAAATAAAAATGCATATCCAAGATACAAGTAGGTTGATATAAAAACAAAAATGCATGCAAAGCCTAAAAATACTGGTGGCTGACAGTTCTACCCCCTCAGACTCCTAATAGATGCATCTATGTTATCAATTTGAAAACCCAGGTCACCCACCCAGCAGGGTGACGACAACACCCAATCTTGAGGCGACTGAAACCCAACTCACACCTTGTAACCTTAGTAACTCTACAAGGTAACAGCTCCACTAGAGGTTAAATACATGTGTTGATTTACCAAATTTAATATGATTTTTCATCATTTTTCACACTTGATTACTTCTGTAGCCCTGGAGTCATAGTTCATTCCTATTTTATTTAGCCAATATGTGACACACTTGTGAAATTTAAGTTCTCTCACAAAATCAGTTTTCCAAGTACTGGAATATACACTCTGAGTGTTTGGATGCTGCCTGTGACCAAAAATATTAAGTTTCCTTCAGATATGATACTGTAGGCTGTGCTGATGTTTTTTTCAAGGAAATTCAAGCGCTCAGGATTTTATGTTGACCCTCAGCCACACCTTTGTCATTCTGTATTCCTGAGGACATAGGAGCAAATGGTTGGTTTAAAAAAAATTAATTGACCTATCTTAAGTAGATTTAGGTATTTGAAAACGTCTCCATAGAAAAAGTTTGAAATGCCTTTGACTTCACCACAGAAATATTTGTTTGTGAGCAAACTAATAATAGTAAAGAGCTAAAAATCCGGCAGTTTTTCTCTTTAAAAAATGTGAGTAATCAGCCTGGAGATGGTCAGGCAGGAAGCGTTTAGTCAGCTGGACAAAAATATATGTGTGGATACATTGGCGGCATGCCTCTTGTGTAAAATGACGTTTGATGTACTTAATAAAGTGTCAGGGTAAAGGTGGTTATCTGTGTCTAAAGTCCGCTTTAACAGGGTTCATGTCATGTAAATGTGTCTATTCTAAAAGGCTTTCGCCTACCTGCTTTCACATAACCTACGACCCCACCTGCCGACACCAGAGCAGCATAGCTGAACCCAATCCAGTCGACAGCCATGAGCATAAAGCAGCAGCTTCTACTGCGATAAACCTACGGCGAGTTTAATTAACACGGTGACCACAGGTCGTTTTAACTGGTTACTTTAACTCCTGACTGTAAAGTGAAGCCAAACACAGCCGATTAAAAGACACTAAAAGTTTGAAACACAGTCGTTTCCACTGATTGTCACTTAGAAACTTCCCGAATGGAGGGTTAAGTCTTTCACTTCCGGTGGCTTTTGCATGCGCTTTCAAATTAAAAGAACGTCTAATTTCCTGACTCCCCTACAGGAGGAAAAGAGATGACTCACGAGGACAGAAAATGTATTTATTTAAAAAAATACACTCAGCAGTTGTGCTTTATCTCACCTATAACAAAATTTGTACAACATACCAAGATGCTGGCAGATGTCCAGCCTAAACTGTTTTAAGAAAGGTTCTGAGCTGTGGAGAAAAATAATAAATCTTTGTTACATTTGCTCTGGCACATTACATCATTGGTAGCTTCAGACTCCAGGCACTTTTTTGCGTTTGCCACAGTGTTTGTGCTATGAAGTCTACTTTTATATAGAGTAGTTGTCTGTGTGCAGCCTGGGGAAACTCACGGACATGGGTCTTATTATAGTCCCCTTTCCTTTTGTTTGACGTGTAACTTTCAGTTTGATTCTACAAGAACTGCCAGTCTTTTGAATGTTATGAAATATTATATCATCCATCTTGTTCTGCTTTTCTTTCATCAGTGATAAGTTCACATTTGATGTAGAACACTGCAGGTCGTCAGAACAAAAATCCACATGTGTATGGGTAATAAAACTTTTTATTCTATTTTCCACTGTTCTTTTTCTTCTTCTTCTTGGGCTTGCTCTCGTCTTCCAGGACGACTTCTTCCGTGGCAATTCGGACTCTCTTTGTCCTTAGAAGTTCGGGAAGCAGTTCTGCGGATAAACACAGAGCAGGGCGTTAGCTCAGGTTTACATTCCCTCGCCCGTAGGAAGTGATATTAAGTAGAGAAGAACAGATCAGAAAGTGAGGTAATGACTCAATGCCCCGATGAGCGGGTCGCACATTCAGGTGAGCTGAGTGTCCTGATCATCATCATAAAGCAGCAGAAGTGTTTCCACAACCTCACCTTCAGATGTTGTTGCCTGGGGTGCTTCTTCCTCAGTGATCTGCTGCTGCATCGGTGAAGTTCTCCTCACAGCAAGGCATGTCAGTCTGGCTGATGTGTTCACTTCCCCAAGGAGTGTGGGAGATTCCAGCTCCTGGTGGTCAGCAGAAGTATTAGCTCACCGGGATAATCATAAATATACAATTTTATTTTAAACAATTTTTATTTAAATATTTACTAATATTGTCAGCAATATTAATGCAAAACTAAATACATAAATTAATAAATTAAAAAAAAAATTTGCATCTATGATCTCTTTTAGTCGACTAAAAAAAAATGTTCCAGGAGAGAAATCCGGAGGACCCAGCTTCTTAGCTTCTTAGTGTCCTTGTGCAAAATACTTAATCCCAAATTTGTCAGTATGACAGGTAAAACGTGCACAAAAGCCCAGAATAAAGGTGATGTATGAATGTGTGTGTGGGTCTCAGTGGCTTGTAGTCTACAACAAGTCCATTTCCACATTAACGAAGAATGCATGTTCTCCAGAAAGCTAATATCAGGACGCAGCATACCTCTTTAAGATGAATTTTCCACATTTTGATGAAACCATCATTTGAAGCAGTCACCACCACAGAGTAATCATCCACGTTCACACTGTCGACCGTCTTCACTCTGACATCACAAACGGACACAAAGATAAGCTGACTTCTCCCATCATCACGCGTATCAGAATATTGACAGTATGATCTACGCATGATTGGTGGGGAAACAATGAATAAATGAATTCACCTGGTTTCGTGAGCCTTGAAATCACACACCCATTTTGCTTTCTCCACATCACACAACCTCACAGTTTCATCGTCTCCTGCAACGGCCAGGATGGAGTTCTGAAAGATAAGCGGTGGTTGTTTTTATAGATATGCTTATCCTTCATATGAAAATGCCTCATCTTGAGGGGATCCACTTCTTGAAAATTGACAACAACACTTAATGTTGTGTCTGTGTGATTCTACCTCTGCAAATGTGGCATTTACTTTGTGTCAGAACTGTAGCCAAAATCTGGGAGGTCTTTTTTGCGTTTCCATGCTCTATTTTAATTGGATAATATATCACGGTCAGCGAGCTCACGTTTAAAAACTTGACAGAAGCGATCCTTTTGGGGTTTGCGACCGTTCCCGTCACAGTGGCTGTCTCCAGCTCGTAGATGTTCACTTTGTCGTTCATCACGACCACGTATCTGTCCCCGTCTGGTGACCACCTGACAATGTGTGCATCTGTCAGGTGTGTAAAAATCACAGGTTTGAGTCAAAAATGTGTCAACAATTTCCTCACCGCTCAAAAGGTTAAAAGGGAGCTTACTCTGTTTTATGTTTTTGATGAACGCTGATCTTCCATTAATGAGATTCCAGGTTCTGCATGGATACAAAGACACAACAGCCAACATTGTTTATCAGTGCAAACGGATCATCTGAGTCATCTACCATTAAAGAGAGCTGTGAAATTTACCTCAGTGTCTTATCGGTCCCAACTGAGAGCGCAAGCTTCCCAGACGGATGGATGGACAGCGATGTCACATGACCTCTGAAAGACATCACAGCACAAAGCAACACTGACGACGAACCAAACATAAAGAAATACCCCTCTCTGTGTGTCTGTGCCATCTTTCTGTGCACTTACTTGTGAGCTTTGATGGATTTCAGACACTCCCACTTCTTCGTGCTCCACACACACAGGAGTCCGTCCTCTCCTCCACTCAGTAAGTGAGACGTCCCGTAAAACTCGAGGCAAGTGATGGTGCCTGTGCAGGAAGTCAGTCAGCACCGCAAGCAGAAACCAGGCAGACGTTTACGTTACTGCTTTGACACACAGGTATGGAAGCTTTCCATACCTGTGAGTTTCCACCATCAAAAAACAAAAACAATCTAAACCTCAGGTTAATTCAAATTGCTGAGAAAATAATTTGAAATAAACTGAGAAAAAAAAAATCAAGTCAGCCCACTTTGAATTATTCAACAGGTCACTTCTATATTAGGTGTTTTTGATGTTTAACTGAAGAAATCAAACAGACTAATTACAATTTACAAACTCACCGTCATGATGCAGCAAAGCACCGTGCTCGATCCTTTTCTTCATGTTGTACACTTGGATGGTCTCATCTTTGCTCCCCGTCACGACAAACCTCTCACTGGCCGCCACAGCGGATACTGAAGCTGTGTGAGCGTGATGTGTGAATTCTGCTTTGGCTGTCCACTCCTGCATAACAATTATTTTTAAAGAAAACTTTTTATAACAAAACAATTTATTTGCATATAATTTAATCCGCAGACTGTTAGAGAAAAAGGAGTGAGTCACGAAACTTCTTACATTACACTCCTTTCATATACTGGGCAATGAATGTGCTTCATAATCAAATAAATACTGCATTGCATACAAATCATGACAAGTACAAAGGAGGTAAAAATAAAAAACATAAACAATTTCCAGATCGTTGCTTTGTGAGACTCCAGCTTACCTTTTCGTCAGTTTTTACTTGATAACCGAAGGTAATCTGTTCATAACTGCCAGCGACCAGCTCCAACACAGCTGCCATGCTGCTGGACTACAGTGAGTTCAACTAGCCGGCTAATTAGCTTTCCTTAAAATTTGCCGATATCCTGAGCAGATTTCCTCGAGCAGTTTGTGTAACAGCTGTTAAAACAGTAATAGAACACCAACAAGAGAAAGGCAAGGACAGTAAAAAGCGTGGTGCGAATGCTCGCACGCGAAAACGGTAACTCTTTTTAGCTAAACACACGTTCAGTCCCAAAATAACATGTGGATTCACTGCGCTTGCGCAAAAGCACTTTCTTACCATTTGTCGTTAAGGCTTTTTCAAAATAAAAGTCGTCATCGTTCAGTTATGTTTTTTTACGTTGATTTTCAGAGACACTCTAAAAGACTGGTGGGAAATTAAATTATTCCAAGGGACCACAGGAGAAACTAGGGCTAATCTTTGCCTGATTTACTATAATTTTGTATGGAGTCATGGTAAAAAAAAAAAGAAAGAAAGTACGCCCCTTCCATTTTTAAGGTTTTATGTTACAGGACATAATAAAAAAAATCATTTGTTCCTTGTCACCAGTACAAGCTCAGATGAACAGCAATATATAAAACATCACACAGTGTTGTTATTTATTTAATACAAACTAAGACAAAATACAGAAGGAGCCTGTTGAACCACCTTTAGTACCAATAAGTTGAAGTACTTGTGTTTTCTGTAAGACTTTATCAGTTTCTCACATTATCGTGGCAGGATTTTGCCCCACTCGTCTTTACAGTGTTGCTTCAGTTCATTGATGTTTACCAGCATTTATTTGTGCACAGCACCATTTTAATCAGGATGAGATCTGGACTTTGGCTGGGTCTTTTCATTTCATTCTTTTCTTTTTCTGCCATTCTTTTGTAGATTTGCGGCTGCTCGTGCTGTTCATTGACACGATTTCACCCAGGTTTTAGTTGTCAGGCAGTTATGCCTCACATATGACTCTAGAATATTTTGGTATACAGAGGGGTTCTCGGTCGACTTAGTGACTGCAAGCTGCCCAAATGCCTTTGCCTCCAAATTAAGCCGAAATGATCATAAAACTCCCCAAACTTCTACCTTGATATTTGAGCTCACACTTACTGGTAATAGTAGTTGATGATTATAATAATTAATTGAATGCATTTGATTGTGAAAACATTTACCTTTAAAAGGGATTGCAAGTGCGTGTGAATTCCAAGTGAGGCTAAAAAGTATTGTTATGACCCTAAAACCTCCGCCTTTATCACATGTTACTTATTTTTCCTGTTTCAGAGGATTACACCTTTTCTCACACAGAACTGCTGGATTGACATCCATAACGAGTTTACTTTGACAATGAAAAGTTTGAGTTATGAGTTTATGAGGATAGAGAACAAAATTACTGTAATTTATTAATCCCACGTCTGACGAGCGAGGGGAGGGGGTGGAGAGCAGCGTTTACTCTCCTGTCTTGTAATTTGCTGGCTCCCTTGGTGACGTCATGATTGACGGCTGAGTTAACCGTCTGCGGATTCCGGCAGTTTTTCAGAGAGCATAAGAAAAGTCTCAGTGAGTTTTTCCTCTCAACAAAATCATGTCGAGAAGGTGAGTTTGGGATTAAAATAACGCACGCGCAGAAGGATGACTTGGCGTCTTCTCAACTTTCAGAGAAATTTAAATTTGCGTGTTGTCGTTTTCAGCCGCTTTTCGGCCGTTTCAACGCGTTTGTTTCCGTCTAACGAAGACATGTTTGATGTAAACATGTAGTTACAGTGTAATGTCACACCTTTGATGGTTCTCCTCGATAGTTTTGTCACGATAAAGTCCAGGTTTGTTTCCCTGACAGCTGTTCCTCAATGCAGACTGCGCTCTGTGCAGCTGCTGCATGGACGTTATGTGCGTAAGAGGAGCCTGCAGCGGGGTCTGGGAATGATTAGTGGGTTGAATTATACAACAGAACAGACAGGACATGGAGAACTTCATGGAGAGCCTCCTCTGCTGTAATAAAACTGTAGTCGCTCCCTCCTGTACTCAGGCTAAACACAGAGGACCTTCTGCCTCAGTATGTGCTCCATCCTGTCATCTGCTTCTCGCTCAACGTTTTTTAACGTGTCAGACATAGGGTGTGGTTGTTAGTCCGCCTCAGTGCAATTGTATTAGCATTTATTGATGTAATTGAAGAAAACTAAAGCAGAGATGTTATATTTTTTTTAGTGGTATCTGTAGGTTATGTTGTCTCACATTACAGCCCTCCCACATTCACTGATCCATGCAGCTGTAACTTAATGATGGAGGTGGGATCATTATTTAGAGCTGAAGCTTTCCCCACTGGCTTTTTAGTTTTCATCTGGCGCCATTGTGCTATCTAACAAAGGAGAAGACTTACAGCATAACATGTGATAGGAGACAACACAAAGCCTTCAGCTGCTGCTTGTGTTGAAGTCAAGAGTCTTCACTTAATTAAAACATTATTTAGATCACCTGTGTCGGACAACCTGGGTTTTTAATGAAGAGTCATTGTGCACGGCTGTATAGATATGTGAGTCATTTACACAGCTAAGCACTGCTGTTACTATGTGGGAAACTGTTTTTATGATTTAGATAAATAGGTCCTTAACTGTATCACAGGCGCCTTATGTTTTAAACCTAAGTAACTGAGAATTAAAAAAAAAAATAACCACACACATCCTGAAACAGATGTACAAGCTGTGCCTCGACTGAGGCACAGGATTAATGTATGTTTGTTTTGGAAACGCCGTTTTCGTTTTGTATACCTTACTAATTCATTCTAAGAAGAGCAGTTAACTTCCTGTTAACTGCTTTCCGCAGAAAGAATTAGTCACATGAGTGGGGAAAACAAAATTGTCACGGCAGATTTCATCACCAGTAGTTTGAAACAAAAAGGAGGACTATCCCAAACTGCATGGTAGCTATGAAAAACAATAAAGTAAACAGACTGCCCATTCACTCCAGTTCCTCTCAGTGCATAGACAGCGTGAGAAGTCACTTCTCTTTTAATCTGAACAGTGGGAGCAAGTATATGCTGAGAGAAGTTATTTTAGTGTGTCTGTCTGTAAAACTCTACTTGAGGACAGAAGAAATAGCAAAAGCATGTGAACATTACACCCCGGTTAGTCATTTCTTTCTTCTTCTTTTCTTTGTTCTTCGTTGTCTTCTTCTTCTTTAAGGGGTCGGCAAAACAGGTCATCCGCCTCGCAACCTGTACCTAGCATCCTCTCTGTCACGTCAACCCTCTGCGTCTCTTCCTTTTCCATGTCCATGTTTCCATTCACACATACACTGCAGTTTTTAGGCCTGCTACTTAATTCACCATGTTTGTCTGCCTGTGTTTTTTAAAATGTATTAATTTTTATTTAACAGTCAAAAGGCCGATCAGGACCTCACCAAGGTACTCAACCAGCTCTGGCACCTGGATAAAAACCGCCTGAGACCTGGGACCGATTACAGGATTTCCCCCCAGGTCAGTGCTAAAAGGGCATCACAGCTTTTCTGCAATGCAAAGCAGGCAGTCACTGATGCATGCAATAAATGCAAACCTTTGTGTGGACTGGAAACCCGATGGGGTTCTGGAGTGTAGGTGTTTTAATGTATATTCAAACATTTACAGTGGTGACGTTCTGGGAGCGTTGTTGCTCAGTGACAAGTACTTCTGAATGTTATTTGACAAAAAAGTTTTGTTTTTTAATCTGTTTTATAATGAAACTGAATAGATTGAAACATTTTGCAGTAAATAAATCAGAATGTTTGGAGTTCTATGGCAAAGCTAATTTAATTTTAGACATTTTAAAGCTAAATCAGAATTAGAATCACATTTAATACTTTAATAATCCCCAATGAAATTATGTTACAAAACACTAAAGACAGCAGATAGAATTCACACAATGATGAACATGCTGTCATTGTTAAGTCCAGTCAAACCATCATGCCCACACAGGATTCCATCAATTAGCTGTCAGTGCAGATTACTGGAGTCACAACACATAACACTTAGTCATAACATAATAACTAGTAAGACGTCTTGATGCATGCTCAATCATCCAGGTAAGTAAATCTCCAAAAGTTTATTTCTGTTCATGTGGACGTAGGGTTGTCAGTGGGAGAAACGTTTCGTCACTCATCCAAGTGACTTCTTCAGTCTCAGCACTTTCTCCCACTGAAAACGCTACGTCCACATGAACAGAAATAAACTTTTGGAGATAACTAGTAAGATTAACTTTGCAATGGTTGGTTTGAGTGCACCATCACACATTTCTGATTTGTTGCACATTTTCCCCGTCACACAGTGCCAGGTGTGGGGAGATGTTGTTCTAGTTTGTGCCTTCACTTTAGGCCCATATGTACTGGCTAGTGCCAGAAAAAGCTAAAGCAAGAAATGAAAGATGAGTCATGGTGTTTAGCACTGTTGCCTCACAGCCCACTGGTAAATTTTATCTTAATTCTTTTCCTTCAGTGTTTCAAGTGGTTGAATAGAATAGAATAGAATTCAACTTTATTGTCATTGCACATGTCACAAGTACAAGGCAACAAAATGCAGCTTGCATCCGTCCAGAAAGTGCTTTAGCAATAATATAGATATATTACAAAATATATATTAGCAAGAATATAAAAATGGGTCTATTATAGGAATGAGGGTGAAAAATATGTGTCTATTATGGGTATGTTACAATGTACAAGGTATGAAGGTATGTTATGAATATGCTATAACTATAAGTATGTACAGGCTGTAGTGAGTGTACAAGCTATGTACAGGCTATGAACAGGATATAAATATGAAAACTATACAGAAATATGAAATGTGAACTATACAAGTTATATACAGTTGTAAACAGTTGTAGAACTATAATTATTGTATTGTACAGAATGATTGTCTATACAGCATTTACAGTCGTGCAGTTTAGATCAGTGAGATATGTGGCTAATTTCTACAGTGGTTATATAAAGTGCTAATGGTGTGGAGTGGTGGTTCAGTCCATGTTATTATTATGTGTATGAGGGTACAGTCGGCCATTTGTTTGTTTTTGTCCATTGTGTGTGTTTTCAGTTATAGGTTGCTGTGTGTGTGTGTGTGTGTGTGTGTGTGTGTGTGTGTGTGTGTGTTCAGTGAAGTTGGCGTCGTCAAGCAGCTGCTTAAGTGTATTTAGCATTGAAACTGGGTGATGCTTTTATGAGCTGCTTACATGTCAATTAACCAGGTACATCAACAGTATTTATGAATCCTCATATTTGTTTGTTCAGTTTTAACATGTTGCTGAATGTTTGTGTTTTTATATTTAGGGGAAGGCGGGTTATGTGGCTCAGGGCAGTAACGTTGCCAGAGACCAGGCCAAAGCTCCACTCTTCACATATGTGAATGAAGACAAACTGAAGAGTATTAAGACATATGAATGTGAGTATGAGTCAGGCCTATAAAGGTTTTCTTTATTATGTTTATTTGGAACAACAGCGATTAAACAGTTTAATGAGGTTACGCCTTTTTATTCAGATTTCATCAGCTTGCTGGACAACTATGAGATGTCTACAGGTGTGTCAGAGACGGTCACCTCAGAAGAGCTCAAAGAGAACAATCTCTTTATCGATGCCATCGTGGAGACAGATGTCATGAAGGTACAGCGGATTCATAGGAGGGCATGAGGGCAGAAATAATTTAAGCTGTTGTTTACTGATCGGTTAGAGAAAAGTAAAAAAGAGGTGTGGTAGATGTTAAAAACAAATAAAAAGCAGACTAATATGGAAGTCGTTTTATGCTTATATACAGAATAATGAATTTACAGTCAAGGGACCACATCAACGAACAATTATCTAAAAAATAAATGAACTTCTGCACTCATCAGCCAGACACTGCTAGTACACTTTAAGTGTATAATGAAAACTGTACAATTGTTAACTATAACTGCAAAATTTTGTTCGCTTGACACACATTTATTAAAAAAAAAAGATTTATAATTTTCATTGTAGTTTACATGCCTTATGTGCATGTCAATAATATACAGCTGACAAGAATGCATGAACTGTTTTTTTTGTAGGCTTAACTAATGCACATGGATTGAAATGCCACTTTTTTGATACTATTTATAAAGTTATGTATCCAAGAGTAAACTTTAAATGTAGTCTCTAAATACAGGAAATTTGACTTCATAAATTAATGTCCCAAATTATGTAATGTAACACTGAGTATATTAAAAAACAGATACTGTGTAATGAAACAAAAATGATGCCATGCTATGATTTCATAAGATGTTATATAGGTACATAAATGATGAGTCATTTTAGTCTGTCAGTCGGTGGTTGCCAGGCAACACAATGACATTAGAATATCTGATATAGATAAGAACCTTCTGGGGCCAAAGATGAACCTGTGTGTCAAGTTTAGTTTATCATCTCCAGATTGTGTAGGAGTTCAAATAGAGATTAGTTTATTATAGTAAGATTAGATTTTCCTGTGACTCATTACTTTAACTTCAGTGTTGTGTTTAAATTTGCGTTGGGGGGGGGGGGTATTTTTATTTTCCAGGCACTTTTGATCTTTTGATCTATGCCGGCTCGAATTTTCATTCCAGGCATGGATCCGTTTTTTGTTTTTTTTGTTTTTTTTTCAAGACTAAGAATTAATTTTCTAATGTAACGATGGTTTATTCCGATACTATTGATAGGTCACATTTTTTACTCAGATGTCTGAAATTTCAAAGTATGTTACTGTGTTTTTACTCTTAGTGTGCTCACCAGTATCTGGTCAAGAAGGGGAAGTCACCATCAGACCTTGGGCAGTTCAAGAGACAGCTGTATGACATCTGGTTCCGCCTGTACCACAGGGACAGGAGCGGAGGGTGAGTAACTGTAACAACAGGGGGCGCTGCTGCAATGTTTAAAAGAGAAGGAAGGGAACCACATACCGGTTTGAATGATTGGTTAAAGGCAAACTTAAATGAGATCCAGGTCTGGAGCAGAACGAGCAGATGAATTTACAAGAATCAGTGAAGAATCTAAGAATAAAACAGTGTTCCCTGAATGTGTTTTGGGTTTATTTTTTGTTTTTTTCTGTGTTAATTAACAGCTGCTTTTGTCTGAAAAGGCTGACAATAAACTACATGTATTTAAATCTTCCTGAGGTTAACCTTGTAACTCCAGCCAAATACTTACATCTGTTTTTGTGACACTTTTAATCATAAATAAAAAATGCTTCCAGAAATTAGCCCCAATGTAGCAAGCACAATGAAAAGACTGGTATTTAACATTATACAGTAACATTATAGCCTTTGTTATTATTGTCATCTTTAATTTTTTTTTCATCTCATTTTCACAGTTGCACAGGATGAACAACAGAGTGTGATAACTTAATTCTAATTTCTTGATCAGAGTCACTAGATTATCTACATTTGGGTGTTAAAATGATGTTAACACACTGTAATACATAACTCACTCTTTAATTTTTTACTTGAATTTTTAATTTTGAAAGTTCTGCACACCTGGATCAATGACAGGTGACTAGGAGGATTTTTTTTAAGTGTTGAGTACAAATGTGCAGAGGTTATAATCTTTGTTTAGTTTAATATTTAAAATGTATTATTTTTCTAGTTACACTGAAACAAAGAAAATTTGTTTTATAAGATGTGACAGTTTGTCTCTTTCTACAGTTTGTGCTTTTTAACTTATCTTTTTAATTACAATAAAACAGCATAGGTATGATAATCACACACAGAGCCATTAGAAAGGTTTTCGTGTATAAAATATAATGTCATTCATAAATTAGTCGTTAATGAAGCTTGGTTACTTGAGGGTTAAAAGTGAGTCACCGGCTCTGCTGCCATCTGTGCTGTTATCCTTCTGTCTGCCCCGCAATGTTAACATTGTAGATAAGGCGTCTTGATATGAATGAGGGCATACAGCACTGAGAGACTGAACTTAAGTATCTCTGGGTGTGCTGGTTGGTTTTATTTTCATTACAGTGAGGATTCCTGTGGATTTGAACATGTGTTTGTGGGAGAAGCCAAATACGGAAAGGAGATCATGGGTCTTCACAACTGGGTGCAGTTCTACCTTCAGGAAAAGCACGGCCATGTGGACTATAAAGGCTACAAAGCAAGAGATAACAAAGACACAGTAAGAAACTGATACAGCAGCTCGTTATTGTAAAAGCACTGACTGAAAAGTAAATAGCCGCACATGTCGCTGAATTGCATTTACTGTTTTTAAAGCCTGATGAGGACGACCACGTCCTGAACCTGCAGTTCAGTTGGAAAGGCTTGGTGAAGCCCGTCGGTGGCTCCTTCATTGGTGTCAGTCCAGAGTTTGAGGTCGCTCTCTTCACCATCATCTTCCTCATGTCGACTGAGAAGATGACGTCTGTGGTGGTGAAAGTGGACGAGTACGTACTGGAGCTGGTCGTCTGTCGGCACGGGCGATCCATCGGCACGTCCTATCCCAAACTGCTCAGCAGCAACAACAGGGATCTGTAACTTTACACCAGCCGAGAGTTTGCAAATGTTTTTGTTTAAATCGAAACCTTATTTCAGTGCAGTATAACCCAGTATAACCCTAACATAAACCTGGATCAAGTTCTCTTTGCACTAAACATGAGAAGTATATACCGGTTATTGAACACATTTTTGTCATATGAACTGTTACAGACAAAATAAAAAGTGTTTTGTTAACAAAATGTTTGTATTTGTATTCTGTGTTAGGAAAAAATAGCCCAAATATTTAAAGTCTTAGTACAGCGTGTAAATGAAAGTGGTAATTTTTCAGAAACTAAATCTCCATTTTAAGAAATTTAAAAATAAAAAACAAAGTATGAATACATACAAACATGTGTGATAAATATGTAGATTTGACCATTTTCACAGCTACTTGGCTTTATTTGAGCCTGAGAAGTATAAAAACCAAGCCACATCTTTGAATAAATAGTCTTTTTTAAAGGCTGTCTTTATGTTGGAACAGTGCATTTTATTTTATAGCAGAACATAATAAAGTTACCATTGCGTGTGTGCTGAAAAGCCAAAAATGTCCCTGTCTCAGGACACAGGGTGGTTAAAAACAAAATAAGAATGATTTAGCCCAAAAACAGTAAGTAAGTCTTTAAAAGAGACTGAAACTAAATACAGAAGATTGTTATTTGGCAGTGTAGAAAGATCAAAACAGTTTGAGAAGTGGCTTTTGGGAAATAAATAAAATGGAGAAAAAAAAGAATGATCTACTGTCCAGGGGAAAAAATAAAATAAATATTGAGCAGTAGATAAAAAGACTATTTCAAAGTTTCACTGCAAAGAGAAAGATGTGTACTATGAACCAAGCATCTGTAAAAATCTCTGAACCGTTTTTGAATTGTGTGACAGATTTAGATCTGACAGTATGTCACTTGAAATATTTGTTGAATTTGAACATTTTGTTCTCTGTGTTTTCTTTTATCTGTTTTCTGGAGAAAAGCATTTTTAAGGATCTGCATCACTATCGTGTATTATGTTTGTTTGAAGTTAGTGTATTTATGTTTGCGTTACTACTTAGAGAAGTAAACCAATACATTTATGAAAAACCTCGTTACCAAATGTTTTACACGCAGGAAAACCTGACTTACTCAATAAACGTGGCTTGTATTTTTGCTTCTTTAGTCAGTGGGGACCCCCTCGTTGCCTGGCAGACATGACTCAGGGCTTGAACTTTCAAGCGGTGCTAGGGTGCTCCCAGGCTTAGCGCATGCGCGTTCAAAGAAATCCATTATCATGTCAAAGCATAGAAATGAAACTGTTCCTCTGAAAACTACCTGATGAAGTTGTGAACGAACAGGTAAATATACACGGTCTTTTCGCGGTATGATAGACTCTCTGAAGCCCTCGCGGGCAGATACAGAAGTAGTTTCCATCTTGTTTATAAATTAACTTTTAGACTTAAGAGCCCACAGACATGGTTGGCTAGCAGCTAGCTGGGCTAACGTCACCGTTGTTTGGCAGCTCGTTTTCGCAGCCTGTTCGGGAGCCACCTGACAACCGCTCACATGATTTCAACAACTACTGCAACCGACACTGATTACAACACCGACATATTTTCTTAAAGTGTACGTGTGTTCGTGTAGGTGAGGTTTGGACCACCGGGGTGTCTCCGAGGGGATATTTCTACAACAAGAAACCAAAACAAACATGTTTGGTAAGAAGAAGAGAGCACCGCAGCCCAAAGGCCAGGGCGCCGCTGCTGCCAAGCAGGTAACAACTCCAGTAAACATAAGGTTGCAAACAGGAGGCTTTCTCTTCAGAAATATGTCAGCGTGGAGACGTTTATCCCCTTACTTCCTGCCTTTAGATGGGTCTGTTTGTAGACCTGAACCCCGAGGAGATGATGATGGGCATGGACGGAAACCTGGACGACCCGGATTTGGAGGCGGAACTTGCTGCTATTACTGGAAAAAAGGCTGCTGCAGGAGGAAAAGCCAGGCAGAAGGGGAAAAGTGAGTGCAGTAGTTATAACTTAAAGTTCTGAAAACCCCACCTCCACACGCACCTTTCTACACCTGTGGTAGGTACAGCTAACATTTGCTGTCATTTAAGCGCTGCACTCACAGTCTCAGGCTACATCCACACAAATGCAGTCACCATCCAGGTGTGTGTTTTAGCAGTTTCGAACATAACCTCTGAATTTACTAATTTTCCTTTAGACATGATTCGCACGATCATGCAACTACACTTTGTGTCAGTGTAAACAGGAGGCAGAGGGTTTGTTGGTTGGTAGAGCTGCTTAATTACAGCTGTTATTGTGGTCAGTATTGAGATCACTCACAGCCTTTGCAATTTTGTATATTTAGTGAACTAATTCTAACAGTGGATTCCTTTGTACTCTGTAATGTTTTCTTACTACAACCCTCGTTCATCCAGTCACACTCTGATGGATGCATCAGGGAAATTCAGGGTTCAGTGTCTTGCCGAAGGATAGCCACCAATCTACCAATTAGTTAAATCTAACTCCAGTGCCACAGCCATCCCAAATGTTAAAAATAAATTAACTGAAAGCATGCTGCAGCCCAGCAGGAAGTGTACCTGTAAGTAATTGGGTTTTGAGCGGAAGCGGACATTGTTATTGCTAATATAATTTGATTATTTGTGCAGATTTGCTATGCAGGAAGACCATTAGGTACCAAAAGTATGATCTGAGATTTCTTTGCTTGGACCAGCAGTGTATTGTCATATGGAGGCATTGCAAAATAAATTCATTTTGTGGCTTGTTAGACAGAATCAGGGAAAAAAGATATAGTAAAAGTTCCCTCTCTTGCCCACTGTCACACACACTGTCACCGGGTAATTTGTTGATACGTGTGTTTGTTTTTCATATTTCTTGTTCATATTTGATCTTTTACCCCTGAGGGGACTCTTAATGAATGAATAAAGAATAAAGGTATAGCAGGAACGCAGTACTCAGAGATAAAATCAGAGTTTGTTGAAGAAAAACTGTCAGTGAGCATGTTAGGTGCACAGACTTTGTTAGTCTGGAAGCTCACTCAGCGTGTAAGTTAGCTCTCTTTTTGCAACAAAAACTCAAAGCTTCTAAAGTCGGGGTTTAGATCTCCTGAGTTGATGTCCCGAGTTGTCCTGAATATGGTCAATACCATAGATAGTGTAAAGATGAATGTAGGCCAAAAAAAGCTACTTAGTAGTAACTATTCATAGAAGCCCAGACTGTTTTTTTGTACCAGGCTATAAGCAAACTTTTTAATGCAGTAAATGTGAACATTTTAAGTAGAAATCTGGGGATTTACATGCCTCCAGAAACTGCAGTTTGTAGCACTTCAGCATCATTTTTTAGCTCTGGAGGTTGCCACCTTAGCCACCACAAATGTGTATATAAATAATTTGACTTAGACCTCGTTAAGACAACACAAGTACGGTCCATAGTTGGGATGTGCTAGAAGTAGAATTTTAATTTAAGTTTGAGTTTTGACTTCCAACAATTATTAAAACCAGATACTTGAGATATAACAATTATTGTGCCACATTTTTATTTCCAACAATTAGCACATCCCTTTCCTCCATAAGTGTCTAACTTCACCTCCTTACCAGACTGCAGCAGGTTTAGTTCATCTAAATATAATTAATGGTAAAAGAAATAAAATAAAATAAATATGTTTTTTTCTAAAGTTTAATGAATCAACCAGTTTTTTTTCTCAAAGTCTGTGAGTAATTGTGTCACTCCTGATTTTATTAAATAATTAGGATTATACCGGAATTAAGCAGCTGTACTTGACAGTCCATAAAAAAAAAACAACAACACACCAGGGAGTGTATTCCCACTTGAAGATAGTGGGAGAGGATTGTTTATGTACAACAGTGAATCATTTAGCCTATCACAGCTAAATGTAAAAATATCAGCGAAACCACTGAAACAGTTTCAACAATCTTTGCTGTGCTCTCCCCAAACACGACCGAGTCTTTCACTTCTAAGTGTATTTTAGAGGTTTAAGTCAAGAGTGTGAACTCGATTTAACTTCTTTAAAAGCTGAATAGTACCTCATAAGAAAAGATGATCTTCAAGTTTTAGGTTTATAAAACTTTTTTGTGAGAATGCTCTCTTTCATTTGGAGACTTTGACTGTTGACTGAGTCTAGTGAATAATTATGTGTGATAATTATTCCCACGGACAATCACTCTTTGTGAATTCTTTGTTTTAGAAGATTTCATCCACACTGCATTGCTTCATTTGTTCTGCTTATAATGTGAATTCATGACACCTTGATTGTGTTGTAGGTCCCCTACCCATGGAAGATATCGCAAGAATGGCAGACGAGTGTATGAAGGACCTGGATGATGATGATGACGACAATGTCGAAGACGATGAAGACCTGTTGGTTAGTGTTTAAATAACCTGCTCTATTTGATCCATTCCCAAACTTTAGGCAAGGCCAGCAAGCAATTCTGCAGAAATCTTGTGAATTTAGGAGTTAGGCTGATGTGTTTATTTTATAACTTGGTATGTTTTCAGTGCACACCAGAGCTTTAAAACTGTAAACTGCATAGATTTAGAGATGAAAGGCTACTGAGTGCAGTGATAAAGTCCCATACATGGCAGAGACGTGGAAATGACTTTCCGGCCTAATCAAAGCGAGCTTGGATATTGTTGGTGATCAAAAGTCTACAAATACATTGACCAGTCTGGTTTAAGTTTTAGGTCACTTTATTCCATCCTTTTAGAATGATGTGGCTCACTAACCCAATAATCGTGCTTCGTGTTAGATTCCTTAGGAGTCATGGTTTCCAGTTTCTTGTAGTGGTGTTTTAACAAATGCACAATTACACCAACTGGCCACTTTCGCGGCTAAACCTGTTCCACCGCTCTTTAATACAAATATTTAATCAGCCAATCACATGCCTCAACTCAGTGCATTTAGGCATGTTGACATGGTCAGCAAAACTTGCTGAAGTTCAAGCATGAGCATCAGAATGAAGAAGAAAGGTGATTTAAGTGACTTTAGAAACTGCTCTATTGGGATTTTCCTCATGCAACCATCTCTGAGCTTTACAGAGAATGGTTTGAAAAAGAGAAACTCTCCAGCGAGTGGCAGTTCACTTTGGGGTCCTTAGTGTCCATGGTGCACTGCTTGAATGCCACAGCCTACCTAAATGTTGTTGCTGGTAATTTCTGGCCATCTTTATGACCACAGTGTAGGTTCTGATGGCTGCTTCCAGCAGGATATTATCCCCTATCACAAAAACTCAAATGAGCTCAAACTGGTTTCCTGAGTATGACAGCAAGTTCACTGTTCTCAAATTGCCTCCACAGTCAGCGGATCCCAATCCAATAGACCGCCTTTGGGTTGTGGCGGAATGGGAGGTTCATATGGATGTGCATCCTGCATATCTACAGTAACTGTTCCATGCTGTCATCTCAGTATGGGCTGAGAATTTCTGAGGAATGTTTCCAGCACTTTGTTGAATCTAAGTAACTAAGAATTAAAGCATTTCTTAAGACAAAAGAGGGTCAACCTGGAACTAGGTGTACTTAATGAAGTGTCCGTTGAGTGTATAGTAGTCAGAAAGTGATCTGTAGCCAAAAAGATGACGTTCCTTTGGCAAATGTGTGCTTTTTCTAAGTCACTGCTCATCTTGTTGACCCTGAAAAACTGGAACAGAACAGCATTTTACTCATATTAACTCACAGTCACTATCAACTGACTCCATAAACTAAAACCAATAAAAACAAATAAATAAATTCACTCTGGCCTCTCTGTGCCCCTCAGTTTTATAGCTCACACAGTAATCATGGTGTTATTAAGCTGTAAATTACAGTTGGTTTTTTTTTTTTTATGGTCTGCACTTTCTGCTTCGCAGTATTTCCATTTATCAAACAACAGATGGAAAGCGTGACTCCCACTCGCTGCTTCTGAAATCCAGCTCTGTGTCTGCACAGAGAAAGCTTACTGTTGATCGGTTGCATTTTTTTTCTCCCCCCTCTATCAGGCAGAGCTACAGGAAGTGGTGGGTGAGGAGGAAGCTGAGGATGTTTCCTCCACATCCTCTGCCCCTGCTGAATCTTCTAAGGGCGAAACACCAGAGTCCCCAGCGGCACAGGTACAATACACGCTGCTTCTGCCAAACTTGAAACTGACACCATCAACATGTTTGTCAAATGGGAGATTTTTTTTGCCTGTTGCC
The DNA here is from genome assembly GCF_051167445.1 of Perissodus microlepis. Classification (NCBI taxonomy): domain Eukaryota; kingdom Metazoa; phylum Chordata; class Actinopteri; order Cichliformes; family Cichlidae; genus Perissodus; species Perissodus microlepis. The sequence goes on from NC_140478.1 coordinate 25,049,982, forward strand.
AGTAACTGAAAAGAAAGGGAAAGGAAACATCCTACCTGTTGAGGTTTTATAAAACTTGCTGCCTATTTTTTTTTTTTAATATGAAATCAAAGATCTTTTAAATTTTTACACAAACAACAGTTGTTCAACTGGCACGTGATCAGCTTCTGCTGACTAGATGCAGTTGAGGTAAATTATTTTCATTCCTTCTAGTAAGTCTGACTTCATTCCTGGTGATGTATTTCCTCACATCTGCATTTTAGTGTCTTTTAAAAACTTTGGATGCTTAATGTGCCTCGAATTTTAAGCATATGATTAAGGTTAAGATGTAGATGGACGGAAACTGAAAAATATGTTGTTTATGTCAACATGTTTTGCACGGTGAGTCATTTCTTCCTTTAACCAGATGTTTCCAGCTGCTTCTTAGGTTGTTTTGATCTCACACTTGTAGGAGGAAGTAAAAGTCTCTGCGGCAGCCCCCGGCAGCCTCCAACACACCCTGGAGGAGAGGTTGGCAATGTACAAGACAGCCCTGCAGAACGCCAAGACAGCAGGGGAGTCCTCAAAAGCCAGGAGATATGATCGTGGTCTGAAGGTACGACATGCAGAGGGCATGAATTTACACCAAGTTGTTCGTTATGTCACAGTCAGAAGATGCACTTTTGGTTCGCATTTCTTAAAACACCTTATGTAAAAGATTTTCATCTATTTCTTACTCCTGCCCATAAAACCTCTTGGTCATTGTTTACACTTGTGAGTCTTAAGTGATTAGATTTCTGCGATGAACCCTTTTTATTACACATGATGGCGTCTTTGTTGACTTTATGAATTTATGGTTTCTCTCACAGACGTTGGAGTCAATGTTGGGTGCTGTGAAAAAAGGAAGGCCTGTAAATGAGGCAGAGATCCCTCCGCCTGTTGCCACCGGAGCCCCGAGCGCTGCCCCGCGACCAGCTGTGCCTGCAAGGCCTGCTCCCCCTGTACCATCGCCACCTCAGCCCTCTCAGTCACGGGAGTCGGAGGCCACATCACCACAGTCACCTGCTGCGCCCGATGTCATCACACCCAGCAGCGAGGAGGAGCAATCGTCTTCTGCTGCTCTATCCACTCTGAGCAGCCTCCCATCTCCTCAGGAGCAAACCGATGAGGAAGCTGCTGACGTTTCACAATCAGATGGTCAGTTTCACTTGAGTTACACATTAGACCGTGTTTTTCTTTGCTCAGAATTGGCATGGAGACTACAGCTATAGGCATAATTGAGCTGCACAGTAAAAGCAGTCTGTCTGTGTTAGAATATCTGGTACGCTTGACGCTGATTATCAAAACAAGTCAGATTAAACTGACCAGAGAACAGTAACAAGTAGATGTTTTTTAATCTTCCAATCGATGAAAAAAACTCCGTCTTCATCAAAATTTATTATTATATTTTTATTATTTATGTATTATGTAAAGACCTCAGTTTTCTCAACTCTTAAACAGGCTATATAAAGTGACCACCAACACATTTTAGGTTTAGATTATATTTTTTTTCTGTATTTTAGCACGCTATGATGCATTTGATCATGTGTAACTGGTAATGGTTTGCACACATTTGAGTTTGGATCGGAGGGAAGCTGATGACTGATATAGCTGAGGCGAATCTGTCGTCTTCTCCCTCCTCATTATTGCGATGAATGAGGCCTTTCACTGTGGGAATTGACATCTGATTTGTCCGGTGAACCCTCAGCCAACAAGGCCACCAAGAAGATGCTTTTGGAGAGACAGCAAGAGTACAAGATGGCAGCGCTGAGAGCCAAGAAGCAAGGAGACGTGGAGCAAGCTAAGCTTTACTTCAAGACCAGCAAGGTGAGTCAGAGACCGGCAGCTATGAGTGATGTGTTCAAAATGAAGTGACAGATAACCAGCAGACTGAATTGTGGTCTGACAGGTCTGTTGTAGATGGTTTAAAAACATTTTCAATGTGATGTTTTTATATTAAATCAGATAAAAGGATTTCAGACAGAAACATGTAGCCATTTGTCACGTCTTTGTAAGAAATTGTATATTTTCTGGGCTTCAACAGTGTAATTCAAAACGGTGTTTCTGTTTCCTGTTTAGCATGTTTGTATCTGTGTGTATACACAGAATGAAGCCTTTTTCTGATGAGAAGTGCAGCAATGTTTCTGAGCAGAGGAAGTTTCTTCTGTAGGAATGTTGTAAAAGCTGCATTTTTGATAATAGATACCGTGTGTCTGTTTTCAACATGATGTCTCACAGGATTATTTTTAAGAAAAATCTACTTACCTTTACCAAGGAGGAATTGGTTCCTTTTTATTTTTTTCTGTTATTAACTTTTGGTGTCTATTTGGATCTGGGAACATTTTGAGATGGGGGAGCAAAACTGGAATTAAATTCTTCTCAAATAAATGTTTTTTTTTCCTCAAAAAAACATGAAGAATTTCATTAATTAATCCAGATATCTTTTTGAAATCAGAGCCTTCATGAGGCGCGTATCCTCACACTACTCTTGTTCTCTTTGTTTTGCTCTTTAAACTTGTATCACCAGCTTTTTTCTTTGTTATCAGACGTGATCAGATTAAATGATTTCGAGTGAACATAACTTGAAATGTGGCAATGTGGGATTTTCAAATCGATAGATATCATAGATGTACATGCTAAAAATCTTGGACCTTTCAAATGTTGGTGGCCTTGTACATTTGGTGACAAGGGGAAGCTCAGAGGTCAAGTTAACTGAAAATCTTTTGAAAGTCAGTTGATGTGTTTAAATAGACCTTTGAGAAATAACAGGCAATGAAGTATAATCACTGTTTGGTCGTGTATGCTGCCATGATTAAGGTGATTAGAGGGCGTGATTATGGCTTCTGGTGAGGTAGGTGTTTCAGGGACAGCTGTTCCAGGTGCCACCTAAAGATTGTACTACAGGAGGGTGGCACTGGCGAGTGGCACCATTTTCAAGAATATGTTGATTTACTTTAAATGCTACAAACCAAAATAGAAGGAAAAGTAACATCCACAGCAAAGAATTCAGAACAAAAACGTTGTGGTTTACCACCAACAACTGTCTAGATTCACTTTGTGTCCTTTGCTGTATGTTCTTCTTTTTAGTGGGAAATTTGAGTCATCTAAAGTTTTCAGCCTTAAACAAACTGATGTCCACTAATGCTTGGTCATTTTATTATACAGTAATTATATTTTGCTGAACATTAGCTTTATTTCCTTCCTGATACACCCCTTGAGTATCTCAGAAAGTTCATTCTGTTTATCTGTACGCAGCGTTTTCAGGGGAAGAAACATTTAATTTCTTTGATTACTGTGATGACTGATGAAACGTTTTTTCTCCCGAAAACACTGCATCCGTACAAACTTTCTGGGATTGCCTCACCAGAATTATTGAGCATGCATCAAATCCTGTAGAGTTAACAAACACGGTAAAAAAAAAAGAAAAAGCATTCTGTTATCCTCTGTACATTCATCGCTCGTGTCTGATTTGATTTCCAGTGCTGTAAGATTTAGAAAACATTTATTTGAATCTAGAGTTAAAATAGTAGCATAGTACTGCACGTTGTTACCCCCACACTGTGTTGCTGCACACTCTGTTGGCAGGGTTTCTCTCTGAAAAATGTGAAACATGCCAAAAATGTGGATCCTCACAAAGACCATCATTATGTTTGACCTTTTTTTCTTTTAAATTTGATCCAGAGTTTCGATGCAGCGATCGAGGCGTTGGAAAAAGGACAGTCAGTGGATCTGAGTGGCCTTCCTTCACCTCCAGGACAGGGTGAGAAATACTAGCGTCAAATTTCAGTTTTGTTATGATGAACACACCAAGGAACTGGCACCAGTGGTTCAAGTACAGTAAAAGCAATCAGTCTGTGTTGTCTTAATTGGTTAGAAATCTGCTATCCTGTTACATTAGGGTTATTATAGGCCATTGTTTATCTTATACTAGTCCTTAGAGTAGAACCTCAGTTATAACTCCTCTCCTTTTAAGCCAACTTTCTTCTCATTGGCTGCCCGTTGCAAACAGAAGGCCTGAACAGCAGATGGGCGGGGCTTGTTCAGCTGGGATGTTTTGGTGAGATTATTCAAAAATGTAACATCCAAGGCTAAACTACATCTCCCTCTAAGCTTTATTTTCCACATCAGTATGGTGAATATTTGTTTGGCACAGGCAGTAACAAACTTTTCTGTTTAGTACTTACCTAAGTAGTTTCTGACAGCGTTTTACCCAAAGCTGAACATTTCTCAACATTCCATCAGCCAGAAAAAACACTTTTAGTGTTTTGTGTCAGCATTACAAATGATTGAAAAAGTGTATATTTTTCATCTGATTTTCTGTCATGTGTGTGCTGTTGCAGGGGTTGTCATGTTTAATGTCCACATTAAACATGACAGAAAATGTAAATAATGAGGTCAGAGTATGCACAAATAATCAACCTGAGACAAAAGCTCAGACTTGACATTCAGTTTCAGTCAGTTCTTCGGTGTACTGCTTCACAGGCCATCATCTACATGTTTACCATCACCAGGGGGCAATGTCAAAAATATGTGGAACAACCGGTCTGTGGAGTACTCATGCATGTGCCGTTTCTGGTCCTTCAACCAGCCAAAGGGGGAGAACCAAAGTTAAAATGTACTTTTCAAAACAATGAAAACCGTCTGCCATGGCCGTCACCTGTGCTTGGCATGTCACTTTTTTGAACACTGATTGTTTTCTTTCACGTCTCCCCTTCCTGGTTAACTCTCCTGTCACTCCTTTTCCCGCAAAGGCATTTTTTAGATGACTCCTGACAAAAAATGCATCCTTTACTTTGTGTAGCTAAATATCTACACAAATGGGTAATAACACATTACCATGAATTCTAGGGGGTGTACACCTCTATGTACACCAGCACCATAGTTCAACTTTAAGCTATAACACACTAAACTGGGGTATGTATGTAGTCACATTAATTATGCATCTAAAATGCAGTAAACTACTAATAACAAAAGTCTTTTTTAAAAAAGGACCTTATTCTAGAACCTCAATAGAGATCACACAGATCTTCCACAAACTTGTTTTCTGTTTGTTTCAGTTGACTTTGTGTTTTTGTGTTGAATGTCCAGGAGGAAGCTCCGCTCCGGTGGCTGCAGCTCCCGCTGGTCAAAGCACACAGCCGACCCCGCCGGCTGCAGCAGCTCCAGGTAGGAATCATTTTAACAGTCACGTAGTTCTGTTTTCAGCTTATTTCTCGTAAAATACAGCAAATTATATCAGAAGAAAACATGCTGTTTGTTTGGTGACAGCGTTGTATTAATTTACATAAAGATGAGTAGCAGGAAGTGACCCCAAACATGACAGCTCTGATAAACATTCAGCTGTTTGCATTAAAAAGTAAACATTCACAAAATGTCACATGGCTGATGAGATGAGATTTACAGTCCTTATAAGCACCCATGGTTCATTCATAATAAAATCAATGAGCCTGTGTTGTGAAAAAATGTATAGTATATGTATGTATGAGTTATTAATTAACTGAACAAACATTATACGTGAATTGTGCTTTTAACAGGCACTTCCTTGTACTTTTAAATATAGTAATTCAAAAGATGGAAAAACCACAAATATATGATTTGGAGGTGGTGGGGGACACTGGGTTGTCTGGTAAGGAGTAAAGCTCATATTGCTAGATATTTTTGAGTGGAAAGGCATCTCATAAGGGCAATTATCCGCTGTGAGGGTGAAAATGGGGGCAACAATGGGTTGGGGTGACAGTTTACTTGGGCCTTTTGAACCTACATGGTAGCCAGGAGCGCAGCAGAGAGCTGCAGCTGATAAACGAATGACACCAGGTCCCTCAGAGATATGGAGACAAAAGGAGCTGCAGCAGGTTTTGTAATGGTCCTTTGATCTGTCGACCAAAGGCTCTCTCTCTCTCCATCTTGGCTCAAGCTGAACTGAACTGTCATGAGTTTTTAGGAGGATGCAAATGCACCACTATAAAGGAAACAGGTGTGCCTAACTTGTAAAACAAGAGCTTTGTAGCAAAAAGGAGTGTGGAAAATTTTTTCTTCCAGATTGTCATTATTATTATTATTATTATTATCATCATTGCTACGAATCAAAATAATAACTGTATTTTATGTCTGATCATTTTTCCTGCACCAACCGACAGACATTTGCATCTTTAACTTCTGTTTGTTCGGCAAACAATTCGTCTTTTCATCACGTCCATATTGCCTTTGTACTCAATCAGATAAAGCTACTGCCTCATTCACGGGGTCGCTACAGTGGGTAGTTCTGGTTGATTTGGTAGTTTTTAAATCTTATTTTTGCTGTGGACCCTTCCAGACACAGCCCCCAAATGATTTTACCAGTCTCCCAATACATACGCAGATTCACTCAGATACTGATTTTTATTTATTTAGTTGTTACTGATTATGATTAATAACAGTTCTGTGTTTTTATTGATACTTTTAGAACTTTTTGATTGTTATTTTTATCAGACATGACAACAGACAAATGATAACATGCTTTAAGCTCTTGTATGTAACGGCAGAAATTTTTAGCTCTAATTTATTTTATTTTATTTTTTTTTTCTTTCAGCCCCTTCAGCTCCTAAAGATGTGCTGGAGGCTCTCGAGCAGAGACGAGCCAAGTACATGGAGGCGTCTGCACAGGCCAAGGCCAGCGGAGACGACCGCAAGGCCCGAATGCACGACCGTATTGCCAAGGTAACAGGAGAAACTTCTGAAGTCTGTCCTTACAGTCAAAGTGCTCTGTTACTAAAGCTTTGTCACATTCGTCCTCTCTGACATAGACACAGCGTTTCATTTTTCATGCAATCTTGGGTCGTTTCCACACATGAACTGCACACTTTGAACAGAATCAGAACGGGATTTGTTCCACAATTATTATTCTTCACATCGAGCACAGAGCAAGACTTGGATTACTTGAAGTATTGTTTGTTTGTAGATGAGGCGAATGCCTGAAAAGAAAGCGCTGGAGGCAGCATACTAAACTAATTAAGCTAATTACAAAGAGATTTATATGTGATCCAGCTGCGAAGGACATTTGTGTTCTTACGTGCTCCTCTGTCGGGTAAAAAGTTCTGGAAATGTTCAGGATTGTACTGGATGAGTGAAAACGGGCTCACTCCAAAATGTGAGACAAACCATCCTCTTTCCCTTTTTTGTTGAAGCTTGGATTTGTTTGTGTCTAAGACTTTAAAATCTCGAATAATTATGTGGGTATGAGTAAATAAAACGAGGCAATAAATTAAAGTGACAGACATAATAATAAAGGCATAGACTCCCAGCACTTAGCATCGGCAAACTTCTACGTTTACCCCCCGATGAGAGGATTGGCTCTGCTGCTAACATATTTTTAAACTCCTGCCTCCTGCAGCAATACCAGAGCGCCATCCGAGCTCACAAAGCAGGAAAAGCAGTCAACTTTGACGAGCTGCCGGTTCCCCCTGGTGAGATACATGTTTTTTATTTTTCCAAGTTAAATTTAACTCTATAAAGCCCAATTATATTTATGTGCTCAGTTCTGTAGTGGAGGATTACTTTGTATACTTTTATTATTGCTGCAGCACAAATACATGGACATTTCTTTTTTCTGCTAAGCTGAAAAGGTCAGTGAACACCTTTTCTTACAGGGTTTCCTCCGATCCCTGGCCAGAAGGCAGTGGGAGCTGAGCAGGGGATTGTTGCTGCTCTGGAGGCAGCTAATAAGCTTGCCTCTAGTGATGCTGCTGAAGTAGCGGATGAGGAAGAGGATGAGGCAAAGGAAGAATTGGTAGGATCACAGAATTACAAGGTAATTAAATATTTGGTTCCTGTGGAAAAAATTGACTGGAGTGTTTTGTCTGTGTAGGCAAAGCCTGCTGCTCCTGAAGAGCCAAAGAAGCCCACTTTAGACATTCCCACAGCAGGTCACGAACAGAAGAGGACTCCGTCAGCTTCACCTGACAGGACAACCATCGGAGAAGGACTCTCACAAACAGGTAAGACACAAGAGTTTAAGTCTGAAGGATATAAGACATCCTCTGAAAACCCAGAGACTCTTTTGGCTCCTGAGAAACTCTTTAACAGAACATCCTCTCAACTCGCACTGAAAAAGTTTTAGACGAGGTAGATGGAGAGAAGTACTGACTGACTGAAGAACCTAGGGGCTCATTACAGATCTATAAACTACTTCGCTTTGTGTCTGTTCTGTCTTCATTTTCCAGCTGTTCAGCAGCTGGAGTTCTTGGAGGGTCGAAAGAAGCAATACATGAAGGCTGCGCTGCAGGCGAAGCAGAAAAATGATATGGAGCAGGCAAAGATTTTTCTCCGCACCGCCAAGGGCTTTGAGCCCATGATCGAGGCGGCACGCAGCGGCAAAACTGTGGACATCAGCATGGTGAGCAGACAGTGGATCTACGCTTCATATCTGGATTAACCAAAACCTGCTTACAGTTAAAAATAGGCTTCTAGGTCTGAGAGGTCTGAGAACAGGTTCAGAAAAACCAAAAGTTTTTTTCACGTGCACCTCTAGAAAATTTTTAATGTTTGCTGGTTTTAAATCTGTCGAAGTCCTGTTGTCTGTCCTTCTGTGATAAGCGCTGCACCTGCTCCAGCGTGCCAAAACCAAGATCATTCAGTTTGGTTCCCTGAACCACCACAGAGTTAATTACTGCTCTTTAGAAACTAGTCACAGAAAGTCCACTCAGTTTTTCTGTTTATTAAAAACTGAAATGTGGGCTGGAATTAAAATGTCAATCGTTCAACTGTGTTTTCATTTTGGAGCCGTCGAAGACGTTGTAGGGAGGCAAATTTGATAAAAAGGGCAGGTGGTCAGGAAATACTGTGTTGGCATCTGGTGATGTTGTGCTGGCTTTCACCACAGTCCAGATGTTTCTGCCTAATACCCTCCCTTAGACACCGCAGGATGTTGCTTGTGTGGACAGTCTCACACTGGGGCACCATTCCTCAGTGCAAAACCTGATCAATGTTGATAAGTTGGAGAAAGAAATGAAGAGCATGTTTCCTGTCTTGTTCTTCACCTTCAGTGCTGCCTTTGCTATTAAAAAACCTGACTTCCAGGAAAAGATCTAAAAACGGCAGCTGTGATGAAAATGGTCCTTAGGTGCTCAGTAAGATCAGCCTGATTCAGATTATTTTTTGAGAAAGTCATTTTATTTAACTTTAAATTGTGTAAGTGAGAAAGTTAGTTCTGAATGTGCCTTGATGGAGTTACGTTGATGTTTGTTGTTGAAATTTCATTGTGTTTTATGTAAGAATTAGGTTGAAGCTGCAAAACACAAGACAACAATTTGTTTCTAAAAACTTGCATGTTATATGACAGGCTTTAGAAGGCTTTAGATATTTAAATCTGACTCCCAAAACACGTTTTTGGCCAGTACAGTTAAATTATACACACGCACAGGAGAGAAGAGGGTTGTCAGAAGTTCAGTTTGTTTAAATGATCAGATTTAAGATAAAATAAGAAATTTTATTTATCACTAAAGTTTGGAAAATTTGTCTGTGAAGGTTCTCAGTCATCCAGTTCATTGTAGACTAAGGAGCTTGGAAAGAAAAGCGTCTGGACTTCTTTAAGTTTCCTTGAAGACGTTTCACCTCTCATCCGAGAAGCTTCTTCAGTTCTAAGAGCAACTGGTGGAGAGTCCCAGATTTTAAGCTTGGCTCGTGTGATTAGGTAGAGGATCAATAGGGGATCCATGACCCTCTTGGGGGACATTCCCATAGGGCTTAAAATCTCGGACTCTCCACCAGTTACTCTTAGAGCTGAAGAAGCTTCTCGGATGAGAGATGAAACGTCTTCAAGGAAACTTAAAGAAGTCAAGACGCTTTTCTTTCCAAGCTCCTTTGAAAAATTTGGTGTTACAGCAATTATAAACACAACTAATAACAAACTAAAGCAATAATAATAAAGTAAAACAGAAAAAAAAATAGCTCGAGAGCTCAAATAAACAAAAATAAAGTAGGTCAATAAACAAATATATAAACCAAATAAAAAAACAAGGCTATCAAGTGATGCTAAACATGCTGATTAAAAAATATCTCAGTGAAATATAGAGAGAATAAAATAATTAATTTTATTTAAAAGATGGCCTACTAAATAAAATGTGGCTAAAAAAAACAAAGAAAGGAAATGTCAGGTGACATTAATGTGTCTCTGCACACATGTGGTGTAAAGTGTTATGAACAGTGTATGGTTGAAATTAAGCTGCTGAGATGAGACTATAGAGAAATCTCACCCACACTGATGTGTTGTGTTGAGTGTCTGCATTCGGAGCCACAAACACAGGCTAAAAACACTCTCTCTCTCTCTCTCTCTGCCTGCAGGTGCCGTCGCCTCCTGGTGACGAAGACGAAGACTTCATCCTGGTTCACCATAGCGACGTGCAGATCTCAGAGAAAGCCGAGGAAGTTTACACGCAGCTGGCCAAGATCCTGAAAGAGCAGCACGAGGTAAAACCGCAGCAGAGTCTTTATAAAAAGTTTTTTTTTGAAATTTAACAGAATTAGATTTTTCTTCGGCCAAATTCTACAGATTATTTGTGATTTTAAATAAATGTATTTATGCCTTTAAACTATTAACAAGATTTCCCCTCAGAAGAAACTTTTCAGCTCTCTGATATGTTTGTTTATGAATAATTTCTGCTGCCAGAAACAGATTTTCTGCCTCTGATTTCTCCAAACTGTGACCCTCTTCCTATAAGGAGGAGAATGTTAAGGTGTTAAGATTTCTCCTGGCTTTCTTCCTTCATTTAGAAATGTTTAACTTACTCCGAGCAGTTCAAACACCTGGGAAACGTCACTGAAACAACAAAGTAAGCTTCCTCGTCACCTACAGAGATTTACATTTAAACTCTAAATGAATTGTTGAATGGTTGATGACATGAAACATGAAAAGGTTTTATTCCTTTTTTTCATGTTTTTTTTAGGTTTGAGAAAATGGCTGAAAGCTGTAAGAAGAGTATGGAAGTCTTGAAGTTGGCTCAGTCGAGGGGTCTGCCTCCTCCTAAACATCATTTTGAGGAGAAGTCATTTCGCATAGCCAAGTAGGAACATTTGCCATCAATTCTTTACTCCTGCTGAGTTATTCATTAGTTATAAAGTTAGCAAATAATCTGCTTCCATTTATTTTAATAGACGGTTAATATATTAAAGGGGTAGTAAATAATTTCATACATGCCTTCATCTTTTGCTTGCACTAAACAATTTTTAGAGAAAAGCAGTTTTCTATTTGTTTCTAAAAGTGTATACAACATAATTTCGCTCAGTGACTGGTGCAGCTTTCTTAGTGTTTACACTTGAAGCAGATACAATAAATCACTCGACTTTCTCCCTGCTTTTTTTTCCTGTTGTTGTTTTCAGGATATTTCCAGAGCTGAGCAGCACTGACATGGTTGTTATTATCGTAAAAGGGATGAATCTTCCTGCTCCCAGCGGTAAAAATCTACATTTATCAGTTTTTCCTGTTTTTTGTTTTTCCCCCAAGGACGTGTTTATTCAGAATTTAAAGATATTCATATCAGCAATAAAACAGGAGGATGAACAGGGATAAACGGGGAATTCAACTCATAGAACAAACCAGTGATCTTGAATCAGTTACTCAGACTGATTTTCCATAAATCGAGTCGAAGGTCACACCTCAAAGTGTGGGTAAAACAAAAGTTTCATGCTTTTTGCTTTTCTTCCTCCTGCAGGAATCCAAGCAAACGATCTGGATGCTTACGTCAAGTTTGAGTTCCCCTATCCCAGCACGGTAAGAGCCTGAAAATCCGCCTTTTTAAAAATTAACACCAGTGAGTGTTTTTGCTAAAGTTTCATCTGCTGTTTTGCTGCCACCAGGAGCAGCCACAGAAACTCAAAACAGCTGTCATCAAGAACACTAACTCCCCAGGTGAGACATGACTCTTGCTTCAGGTGTGCTTTAGTTGTGGGATTTTTTTTTTTCTACTTCCAGAGTGTATAAATGTTTCTTTTTTTTTTTTTAAGGACACAAGCATTTTTGCTGTTCAAAACAAACCGAGCCTTATTTTAGGTTCATTTTCATGCGAGATCATTTTGGTTTTAAAGTTGTGGTACTTTTTAAAAACTCTCTTAAGGAGTTGGGGTAGAATTCCCTAATATTTCCATGTTGACTTTATTTGTTGTCCTCTAAACTGCTTCATTTTGCTGAATGATGTTGACTTTTTTGTTGTCTCTTTTTGTCAGAATACAACCAGAGTTTCAAGCTTCAAATCAACCGCAACCATCGCGGCTTCAGGAGGGTGGTGACGGCTAAAGGCCTCAAACTAGAGCTGCTGCACAAAGGGTGAGTCCCAGGAGCTGCTGGTCGGACAGCATGCGACACGTAGTGAGTATTTAAAATGTGCTGTGAGAACTTTTCAAGCAGCTGCTGGCTATTTAGTCATTAGCATGTTACAACAATGGGACTTTGACACAAGAAGGGCTGTAATTGTACCTGTTTATTTCAGATAAATGTGAGAAATTAGTCAAATCAGTCGTGCTAGTGGGTGTTTACTGTGAGGGATTACTGGTGATGTTTCAATATGCTGCAAAAAAGAAGATCTGAAAGTGGAAATGCATAATAACCAGAATCTCTGATGGGATGAATGATGTCTTGTTTATTTTGGCATCACAGTTTTTCTATAGAGAGGTTTTCTATTTCAGTGGATGTTGAATGGGTTGCCAATGACTTGGTAGATGTTTAGAGGTTAAACCTTGATTTTTCTTGTTTCACACACGCTGTCCTTAGCTGTGGCTCATTAGTGTAACCGTGTCTGTCGTCTCACAGCGGTTTCTTGCGGAGCGACAAGCCGATCGGAACAGCCCTGCTGAAGCTGGACAAGCTGGAGTCACACAGTGAAATCAGGGAGATTGTCGAGGTGAATGACATTCAGTTTGAAAGGATAAGGAGATTGATCTGTGGTGTTTAAGTTAATTCGTTAAGACAGAAATCAGGAGGCCGTTTGTCTGAGAGGGTTAGGATGTGATCACGGTGTTTCGTGTGCCAGGTGATGGACGGACGGAAACCCACAGGGGGTCGCATTGAAGTGAAGGTCAGACTGCGGGAGCCTCTTAGCGGTCAGGACATGCAGACCAGCACGGAGCGCTGGCTGGTGATCGACCAGTCGCAGGTAACATATAAAGATATGAAAAAGCTCGGTAATTAGAATATGATCAACCCTCAATGACTTCAGCTTTACTTAGAATGGCTTTCTTTAATTTTCTTGCTTTTATAGTTTATTTGGCTTTTTTCTGCTTGTTTAGTTAATGTTACTAATTTGTTGTTAAGGGTTTTTTTGTTTTGTTTCATATTTTATAAAATTATGGACACACAAGGTCATGTTGGTAGCCAGGTGTGTGTGGTTTGAGCTTTACCTGTTCTTTTTTTTTTTTTTTTTTTTTTGGTAGGTTCTTGTTTAGATGTTACTGCAAGACTGAAGATGAAGTGCAAGAAGAAGGTAATTATACGGTTTACATTCACAATCATAGCTAGAAGATGAGCCTGCCATCACAATGTAGGTGAAGAGACTTTTTAGATGCTTTGATTTCTTTTGGTCACCTGTCCCAGATGGATGCCTTAAAATGTACAACACACTTTTTCAGGTTTGATCCAGTGAATTAGAAGAAAAAAGATCCAACATCCAGAGTACCAATGTTTCTCAGACATTAGGTTGTATAGTTTTGCTGCTGAAATTATGATATATCCTATAATATTGTTGCTCAATGCTACTAATAGGGGGGAAAAAACAAAAAAAACTAAATTGGCAACCCCTCAGCCTCAAAGTAGACACAGCCATTGGATCAGTCCCAGAATGCTACATTACATTGAATTATTGCGTTTACAAGATTTTCAGAACACTTGACCTCCAATCTTGACTTTGAGCTCAAGGTCACCAGGATTCAAACTCATCCAAGATTTTTAGGTTATGGCTAGAAAAGTTCATGTCTGCAGTGCATCTACGTTTAATTCCTCCTTGACTGATACTGGTGATGTCTTTGCCCTGCAGATGTAAGGAACTCAATCAAAAACACTCAGAGGGAGAAGAGGAGGAGATGATGAAGGTGGTTTGGGAAGTTCTGAAGACGGTCTGTTGTTCAGTTTGGACTCAGACCTACACGGGTCTTGTAGTATCTTTTGCACATTTGCACGACACACACGCTCCCCTTCACTCAGCAGGAGACACGGAGCTGCCTTATGGAGACGTGAACCTCGTGTCTGCCTCCACCAGAAGGCGATGAGGGCCTCTCTTTGAGATTGAAAAACACTCAGGCAAAGATCACAGCTGCCTAAACTGTTTCCTGATGTGTGGGTCCGGCATGGTGTCCTTTGCGAGTGACAAAGGGGACCGGTGTCGAGTTAAGCTGATCCTGCTGCCTGATGTAACTTTTAGTTAATATATCAAAGAATGTGTAAATAGTCCTTGTGGTATCTAGAACTGCACCTATGCACTAATACCAAAGTAATCACAGTTGCTGTAAAATCCTGCGTATTTGAAAGCCGCCTTTAGCTGCCAAATCTGTTACGATATATATATATACATTTAAATTATATAATTACAGCCTGGGCTGTTGGGAGTTTTCAGTACATTTTCCGCTCAGTTACAGTCTGTTACAGACTTCGGTGTGAAAACGTCAGGCAGATATTGCAGTAGCCACCTCATGTTTATTTAACAGGAAAGTAAGCCAAGAAATGACCAGATTACACAAGGTACGATCGTTATTTTAGAGACCACACATTTCGCATGCGCTGCAAGTCCTCTAATTGTGGTCACTAAACTGCACACTCACCTGCCTGCCGTTTTAGGTGCATTTGACTTGTTTACACTGAATAGCACAAAAACTGGAGACGAATAATGTCACGTGTGAGGAGGAGAGTACACAGGATCATCTTTAAAAAGCATCGTGTAAAGGAACAGAAAGAAAGAAAGATTTAAATGTCAGGAAACTCTAAACTTAGCCTAGCTTTGCATAAAACTGGAAGGGGGCTGCAAATTGAATCCTGTTTAAAAATACAACTACTAGTTTTTGAAGGTCACAGATAAACACATTTTATATTTATTTCTACCCACTCATTTTGTAGAAGGAGTTTAGGACCTTTAAAAAGACTCACCACTGGCCGTCTCAGTCATTATGCTCAGCTAACCTAACCTGAAGCAAAAGCAGCTCTAGTCTTCTGGTTTTATTCTTTTGACAGAATATGGGGGCCATTCTGGGTGGTTTTTCATAATCCACAGTTCACAATAATTCCTGAATAATTTATTTAGGTGTCGCCCACCAGTTGATTCTGTCTGAAACAAGCTGTTTTAGCTCCTCCCCCTTTATTAAGTCAGTTTCCTTCTGATTGGCTGCCCCTTGCATACACCAGCTTCAAGTTTCTGTGTTTTAGGTATACTGCCCTGATTATTTGAAACTTTGGCTAGCATATATATAAAACAGGAAATAAAAGATAAAACAAACTAGCTCCACTTTAAAGTTTTGAGTTCACAAGGAAAAATGTAATACATTTTGAAATTTTAAGGGGTGGAATTTTTTTTCACTTGAGTTTTCAAGATTATGTCAGTTTCTGTAACGTCATTGTTATTCAACAAACACCAATTGAATCACATATTTATGTACACTGCGATGAGGTTAAACCAGCCTTGCAAAGTCGAGCACTGTTTCAAAGAATAAGTCGGAAATTTGGCTCCATTGTTTATTTAAAATGGCCCTCATGTGCTGTCATAGAGTCTCAACAGGAATGTTTGTCACTACTTTTGAAATCTATGGACCATCTCATGTGAGGGAAACTGAATATTGGGAATGAAACCTCAGTGAAACTGAATATTGGGAATGAAACCTCAGTGAAACTGAATATTGGGAATGAAACCTCAGTGAAACTGAATATTGGGAGTGAAACCTCTCAGTGTTTTAATAAAGGGTCAGTTCACTCAAATTACCAAACCACGTCAAGCCAAGCACTTTTTCACGTCATTCAGAAACAGTTGACTGAATGAATTGCCATGGTGAGTTCGAGTTAAGATAAAGCTCTAAGCGGAGTCTTTCCCAGCTGCCTTAAAATGCCTCAAATGACTGAAACGGAGTCGTTTCACATGACTCTGCAGCGTCTTTCAGCTCTTTGTTTCTACTTTGCAACCCTGTTTTGGAGTATTTTGCAGCTAAAGAGACTTCTGTGCAGTTGCTGTGTTACATCCATGTAGTGTCTGAAATGTGCCAAGAGCTGTAGCAAACTCTCTGCATGTAGTACATAAGTGGGTAAATGGACAGCCTTAAATTCATTAGGAGGTTAATGTCGATTCAAGTGAGGCAAGAAAACCAATGCTTCCAATAATACTGAGTGAACTAACCCTTTAAAAAATGAACCGCAGAAGAAGCCATACAAGTTTAACTGAGCCAACGACGTAAATCCCACCTCAAGCAGGTGTACCTCAGACTGTCTGCGTCATTATCATTATTATTATTATTATTATTATTACCATGGTGGTCACACATTTCAGTTTCCGCTTCTTCTAATTTTCTCTTTTTTTTTTTTAAAATCTGCACCTAATTTTTAGTATAAAGGAAAAAAGTTCAGTTTACAGTAAACACTGATCAAAATAATGAAGCTGGGTCCACGCAGGAAGCGATGTCACTCATCATGCATAGCCTTGAAGCTAAAAGGTTCGTCGCTAGTGGACTTTCTAGACCCCGGTTGCCTAGGTAACCCTCTAACGCATTTACCGCACTGTGATATGTCAATTAACGGTATCTTGTGCTCTTATTGGCCGAAGTTGATTGAAGTTGAGTAAAGCTCATCTCGGGATACGCCCACTTTGCCCTCACCAACCGTTATGTCGCCTGTCATCACTTCCTGTGTGGAAGCCATTAAAATGTTTTCGTTTTTACCATATAGATGTTCACACAGATCATGATTTTGTTTCTAAAATGCTTCATAATTAACAGAATCAGTTCTTTGATTTTTGACTGAATCTGCTGATCCTGCTCTAAAACGAACCAATAAAAAAAAATCCTGTTTTAAATGTGTACTGTCAAGTTTTTTTCAAACATAAAAAAAAAACAAAAAAAAAACAAATACTCGTCTCAATTTTCTATAAGTTTTTATTTTACATATACTACAGTATTTTTTGACAAAGGAGGGGGAAAGATGAACAGGCTTTTTGGCTTTTCAAACTGATTTATTAAAAAAAAATAATAATAAAGAACTGAACAAGTTCATATTTTTGTGGAGAATTTTCTGACTGTTGAAATGCAAAGTTGACTCGCTCCAGTCGCCTTTTCCGGCTCATTTCTGTTTGCATGCAGTGTTATAGGTTTAAACAGTAACATCTTACAACTGAATACAAAACAAATGCTACTTTTTCAAACAAATTGCACCTTTTTTTTTTTCTTCTTTTTTTGGATTTCGGGCATATTGCACACTTTAGATAATGCAAAAAGGAAAAAAAGAATTAAACAGTAACAAAAGAGTGAGTCAGAAAAATAGATCCTCGTGCCCCCCTTTTCATTATGCTAATTTATTTAATTTTTTTAAAGAAACACAGTGATTGAACCACACTGCTTCTGGTATGATCACAGTAAAATAACCCAGAAGTGGTGAACTTTGACCTTTTTTTTCCCTTTTAAACTAAACGTTACTTTGCTACAGTAGCTCCTAAAAGATTCTGATTAATAAATGAATGCACAGCGGCTACAGGTCAGATTTAAACTTCAAGCGTCGGCTCTTCTGCAGATTTTCCTCTGATTGTCTGATTCTCACTCGAGATTGTTTTACATCAGCACAATTAACGATGGAGAAATTAGCATAATGCAGAATGGTTACTGTACAGAGCTTTTTAAACACAGCAGGGTGGGTTTTTTTTTTTTTTTTTTCGTTTTTGTGATCAGTCTCGTCAGAAACAAGAGCACATTTTGCAGATTTAAACAGAAACATGAGGAATACATTCTTAGACTTCTTGTCCAGGTCCATGTTGCTGAAGGAGAGCAGAGTCCAGATCAGACGGTGAACCTCCAACGTGCCTGATTTTAGAAAACACCTCAGAGGTTCAGGGTGTTTAGAGAAGTCTTGACTTCGAGGTTTGGAAGGATGCAGATAACTTGAGATGAGATACATTCAGCTTCGGGTCATTTAAGTCTCGACAAATACTGACCTCTTACTTCCAGGACACCCTGATGCTCACTTTAGCTCTCCTGTAAATGGCTTAAATCCAGTGCACTGCATCTGCAAGTTAATACAGTTTATTTATATATAATAATATTATATTTATCAGTTATTCTCGTTATGATTAAAAAGACAAAAATGAGGTGAAGATTTTTTCGACCTCTGCTGAACCAACACTGAATGACTGATGAGATTAAAAACTGACTCTCTTCCCCCCTCGCACATTTATGTACAGATTGATTATCGATAAAGCATCGGAACCTTTATTTAAATCAGCTGTCTGAACGATAATACTGGGATCTCTGGAGGCTACAGATGTTTCAGGTGTGATCAAGGAGAAATCGTCCTGCCTACAAAAGTATGTACAACGAGTGAAGTAAAGCATCTGGTGACTGATGAGTAAAGCTTAAGAAGTGAATCTGAAATGGTTTTCATTTTCCTTTTCTCCCTTGATGAAACACTACTGCAGGCACTGAGCACCACGGTGCAAAAAAAAAAAAAAAAAAGGGAAAATAATCACCACCTCCTTCCACGATGATTAGTACTGTTTTGAAACAGAAATAGTCCAAACTTTTCAGTAACGGATATGACTCTCCCTTGCACCAGCATCCGTGCTACACAGAGGCAGGTTTTACCCAGAATTCAATGCTTCAGGACCTCCGGCTGCCTCCGGCTGATGTGCGATCAGGAAGCAGGAGGTCAGTCCCGATACCCACACTTAAGGAGCATCCGAGCAGGAGCCATGAATGTAGTTTCCATCGCTGTACAGGTGCATTTTTTGTAATGGCCACCAGGGGGCGAGTCCTGTGGCTGTAAGAAAAAAAACTTGCTTGGCTCTTGGCTCATTCTTCACGACCTCAGCAAACACCTTCCTGGTGACTTTTTGTGCTCAATCACCAGTGTCATGTCGTGCATCGCAATGTGATTCACATATGATGACCAGCTCATAACTAGCAGATTTTAATAAAATAGCGTTAAGTCTAACGGGTCAAAACATATCTGCAGGTTAGATTATAAGATGGAACCGCTGTTGTAGTTTATTTGATTTCTTTTGTGTTTAGAGACCAAAATTAACTATTTGGCCCCAACTGATATTTTGAGCTCTGGAGTGCTGCTTTATGTACCAAAGGGCAGAATTGCAGCAGGTTTAACCAAAACTTGTGGCTCTTTCAATTGGTATTAAAGGCTGTATTATCCTCCATGCTCTCATAGCATTTGATTGATTGAAGGCTGTGTATCACTGCAGGAGAGGTCCTATCTGTCACAGTTCTGCTCGTAATTTAGTCACTACTTCTGGTTGATTAGTTTGTATTTGTGCAGCCATGGCCGTTTCAGCTTTACTCTCACAGTGTTAAGGCGACCTTTAGGGAATAATCTGTCTCTTTGTCAAAATGCACGAGAGCTCAGGGTGTCCTGACCTGTGAGGACGGCTGCAATTACAGAGACGTCACTGATCACTACGGGTTTGTGTCTGGTAGAAAGGAGAGAGTGCTTTCTCCTTAAAAACTCTGCAGCTCTTAAACCAGGAAATAGATGGAGTTGATTGTTAATTCTACAGCTCCTCTGATAATAGACAGAATAATTCATCATCCTATTCACACACACCCTGGTTTTACTCATTTCATAATTCACTCATTTGTCTAAAATCATGAAGCTAAAGCTGCATTTAAGAGAAAAGTTGAGAGGCTTAATAAATCCCACAATTCATCACGCTCAGCTTTTAGGTTCACAGACACGATTCTAATGGCACTGGTTTACTAATTTAGAAAAAGGCTAAACACCCTGTGACCCTTTCATTGTAATAAACACTCTTCTTACTTAAACTCCGAATGAGATAAGAAAGTTTTACTTAGTGCCTTCATCCGTTCCTGGATGCGTTCGCTATCTGAGGACAAACTGCACAATATCGGCCGCCTGACGCTCGTCGCGTGGCAGCTTCTCAGAGACAGCAAAAGTGTGGGTATCAGGACGGACACAGTGTGATCTGTGGAGACATCCTGACTGAGGTGACAGGTGATCCTATTCAGAGCTTCCTCAGACCGTGGGTGGATGCATAGGTTTGGCTTGAGGAATGCTACCCTGCCGGGCACTGCACAGTTTTCGGGCTCTTTTGAAGTGCAAACGGCCGAAGGGAGATGATGTCAGAAAAAAAGAAGAAGTTTGGAGGTGAGAAGGGGTGCAGGTTGGTGGGATGTCTGAAGTTCCTAAGAGATGATCTCCAGGATGTAGAAGATCAGCTCCATGACCACCGGGCCCTCGCTCAGTTGACACGCCCCGCCATGAATGACGGGGATCAGAGCGCTGTCCAGGTCGCTCAGGTACTGAGGCAGGAGAGGCTGGCCGTTGCTTCCGACCAGATAACCCACCTGCGGAGAATGAAAGGGTGAAGTCATACCAAAGATCTAGTGTAAACTGGCACATCGGGCAGATTTCTGATGGTTTTCTGCAGATTTATGAAGAGTTTGAAAAATAATGTGGACTGTGGCAGGGTTCAGTCTTTAGAAGGATTCGTTCCGTTGTTGATGCAAAGGTCTATTTACACATCAGGGTCTACATCTATAAAACAAACCTTCTCAGAGTCCTACCTGGTCAGAGTCCAGAGTGACCCTCAGTCCCAGTTTGGCCATGCCGTCCTCCTTCAGCAGCTTCAGGTGTGGACACAGAGCCATACAGAACGCTCTCGCCACGTTCTCCGTGAGGCGGCTGTGGTCGGCCGGGTCGCTCAGAACACTGGTTTGGTCTTCGCTCTGGAGGAAGAACACCTGAGAGCAGCACAGAAAAACAACTTTATAATAAGACCTGCAGACTTGAAAACAGATACATATATTTTTGGGGTTGTTTGTAATATGTGATAATGAGGAGATTGGGTTAGAACAGAAAGTTGAGGGTCTGTGAGGAGCAGAGGAAGGTGACTCAGACTTTTTGAGATAAACTGACCTCTTTTTTTTTTCCAACCCCCTGAGCACAAAAACAGGGTCTTAAAGCTGCACTCAACTTTTTCTCTAAATAAAACAATCCTTGAACTTGTATTAACACAATATGTTAAATCCTCTCATCTTCCTACTGTATATGAGGAGAAATTATCATGGCGTGCTGGCGTGTGTCATCAGAGTTTACTTTAGCCTGAGGTAATGGAGCTGCAGCCTCGCGGGATGAAGGTTAAAACAGTTTAAGCTGTCTGTCCTGAGAGGCTTCAGTGGTGGCCTGATTTCCTCACTGGCGCTCGGTAAAATGAGCAGACTGTACCTCGGTCCAGCGGATGACTTTGCCGTTTGCTCTGAACTCGGAGCCGTGGAAGATCTTGACACTGGGTATGGACTCCATGGACTTCCCGTCAATAGGGCTGATGACGCTGAACAAACACACAAAAGACAACTTACAAATAAAGCGCGCAAGTAAGCAAAAGCTGATTCTTTGTGGGAGATCCAAATAAACCGCTTCTGCAGCATCTGAGCCCTTTGCCCTTGAGCAAAGCACTGACCTGCCAGCTGCTCGGCTGGAGCAGCAAAAGCACCAACATCAAAGCATCAAGCAGAGGCTGAAGCCAGCTCATTTTTTTTTGCTGGTTTGTTTTTGATTTTTAAAATTGCAGGGTTTTTTGCCCTCTGTGTGAGCGAACACCAGTTTGTTTTTTAACGGTTGCTAGGCAAATGTTAAACGAGAACTCGCTGCCTTGCATCATTAAGTTATTCCACTGTGTGGACGCCTTTAAAGGTCATGCTGCTCTAAACGCTCCATTTAAGGCTGTTTTTCCTCAGTTGGTACTGAGGTGCCTTGAACTTTGAACCCTGGTTGGGCTCCTTCTGTGTGGAGTTTGCATGGCTTCCTTCTGGGTAGCTTAGGCTGTGCGATATGACCAAAATCTCATATCCCGATATAAGAATTCTATCATCCCGATAACGATATAAATCACAAAAATGTAACATTTTCTGTAAATTACGTGAATCTCGGCAGCTCGTCTTGCGTGAAGTGTTTCCAGCTGCGCGTCATGTAGCTGTCGAGTCGAGTGTTTTAACCGATGCATGAAACAATACATTTTTAGACATAAGTTGTAAAGGCCGCTGTTTTCTTTGTGAGTATTTATTACACAGCGTGCTGCTGGGAAAAGCCTGTTCTAACGTTTGAGTCTAAGGTTTATTTTTTAGCACCTGGCGGCTCTTTTTGCTCTTTCACATGATTCAGTTTATTTTGAAAAGTCTCAACAGGATCTTGAGCTTTATTGTGAAAGGTTTATGTGGAACATAAACAAGCGGACACGCGATGGTGTTACCGTCGTTGTTGCTAACGACAGCGCATAAAAACAGGCGCTTGTCCGTCTGTAGTGTGGTTATATTAAATATAAGAGAAAGGGAGAACTTTAAGAAATGAATATAGCCACTGCAGTGACCATCAAAACGATGAAAAAATATTGCCGTAAACAGTTTATTTTGCAACACCACGAAACAAACGATAGCGTAAAATGAAACGATAGATGGTTTTATATTGTCATCTGATATATATCGTTATATCGAACAGCCCTATTCCAGCTTCCTCTCACAGTCCAAAGAAACACATGTTAGGTTATCTGTTAACTGTAAACGGCCCTGAGTGAAAGGCTTTAACTGTATAAAATTAAGTGTTGAACGACTGTGTAGTTAAATGGTCATCTTAGCCATACAGCCCACCTGCTGCGCAGATCATCCGTTTGTGAGGGGCAGCCAATCAGAAAAAAGCTGTCTTAGAGGGAGATGAGCTAAAACAGCTCGTTTCAGTCACCGGATCAATGCTGGATCAGGTGACTCTGAACTATTCTTTAATTATGCAGCAATAGGCTTCTGGTGGGCTGTTCTATTTTATGAATAAACATGAAAGAAAAGAGCGTAATATACACTGTAGACCAACTCTGATTGTGTGACAGTGGCTGAGGGTTAAAACAGCTTCTGTGCAGTGAAAATATCCTCTTAATGAAGTCATATCGTATCTGGTGACAGGCCTGAATTAGACTGAACAGTGAAGAGTCGCTTTTAAATGAGCAGATTTTATCATCCAGCAATAAAATTGATTGCAGCGGTCCAGATCTCACAGCCGTGTCAGACTGCATCATTCCACCCTGCTAAGATTCTCCCTCACAGGTCTTCCCCCGGCGTGCATAATGACTTTTTATAGCAAAGTAGTAAATGCAGCGCCCGGGAAGCTATCAGTTCAATTGTCCGTGACATAAATGCATCTATTCCAGCTCCCCTTCCCCTCCTGACTTCCCTCCCCCCTCCACCCCATCTCACCCTTTGTTGAAGTTGTGATCATCCTCCGTCCACTGGATGTGGACGACCTCCTGGTTCTCCTCCTGGTCAGCTTTACCGCACGTGATGGTGAAGTCTTTCATGTCCCTCAGGGCTTGACGTAGAGAGTCCATCGTCTCAGCTGTGATCTGAATCATGACGCCATCTATAGGAGGAAAAAAGCAGCTCAGTTGCTTTAGTCAGTACTGAGGATCATGATTATTTACTTTATTTATTTATTTTAACTTTAGTGACAATTCTTTTGACTAATTTCAACATTTCTGCAGCCAACGTGTAGCTTTGCTGACGCTGTTCTCACCTTCCACGATGCTGGTCTTGGCTAAGAAGCCAGACGAGGCTTTCAAAGCACCACTGAACACAAAGAAGCAGGCTCCAGTAACTGAAACAAACAAAGAGATAAAGTAAGAGGCTGAGCTACTTTCAGGCAAACAGATGAGACAAACAGTCAGGGGGAGGATTTTCAGGCATCGCAGCCTTCCAGACGAGCCGCAGATAAAGGAGGTCTCAAGTGTGACGGTCGAGTCGGTTTCTGAGTCGGCACCTTTGCGCGGCTGGTGATGGATGCTGATGGCCTGCGTCTGATAGTTCCCGTCATCGTTCTGGACGCACACCAAGTGGGAGTCGGCCCGGTCGTTGAAACACGCCCCCATGGCCAGCACGTGTTCGTTGGACTTGTTCATGGCCTTCATCAGCTGCAAGGACAAATAATATGCATGACTAATTAAGTAGCCCTTTGTGTGTGCGTGGAGCAGAGAGGCTGCCTGGTTAAGCCTAATTGCAGTGGGCTTGTGGGTAAAGTCCTCAGTTTAAACGGGACGTCGCTGACAGACTGTGGGAAAAGGACACGTCACGGGTGGATATCAACAGCCGAAAGATCTCCCATATTAATTCTGCTAACTCTCCTGCCTCTGCCTCTCTTTGAAGCCGTCCTTTGAAAATGTAGAAATAAAACTGAAAATCTGGAGGGTTTTAACCACTCGCTGCGCTAAAAAAGCTCGACTGCAAGCTGTTGAACAACAGTGCCCGCTCCACATTACTGGGTTCCCATCTGTTACCGCATCGACAGCCAAACGCTACAACCGGCACCGCACTCTCCGCCGCGGCTTTATTTCTCACCCAAACGCGTATCACTTCTTCTGATACGCCGTTCATTCACACCCTCCAGGCAGCAGCGTTATAACACGTGGGCAGCCCACACCTCATGTTCAGCTGCAGGGACTCCAGAGAGTTTGTCACACAGCACCTACACACAGTCAGCCTCATTCACTGATGTCATTAGTCTGATGGAGGGAGTCTGCATGTTGGAAGATTGAAAAATGATGCCTGATCCTGAAAATAATGCTTAAATATGAATTATATAAGAGGAAAATCTGCTTTCCTTCATTTTCTGGAATTTGTTTTTAATATTTAATGCGAGGATTTTACTTTCTATTCATTTTATAAAGACAAACACTCAAAAAACAGAGATCCATCACAGAGGTGGGGTGCAAGCCAGAGTTATAACATTCTTTTATAATTTCTGTAATTTTATTTCATTTTGTAATTCTTATTTAATTTATGTTTATTTTAATGTCATTCAGCTTCCTAAGTAGGTTTTGCTTGTTTAAGTTTGGATTGTACTTTCACCACCAATTTTAGTCTTTTTATTCATTATAGTTTGGATGGTGTTTATCAGGATATAACGAGTTCAGAACAGGTGAACAAATCCCTGTTTTAAATAAAAACACGTGCACTAAATCTTCTTTCATGCTGATTAAAGAAATGTGACCACACTGAGAAAGACTGAAACTAAAGACTCCATATAACAAATGTATACAGGCAGCTGTGAGTCCATCTGACTGACTGTCAGAGATTACACAAAAACTACGCAACCAAAGTTTATGCAACTTAGAGGAGAGGCAGTGAATGTTTCCAATAAAATCTCAGGACACACGTCCTGAATATAATGTTGATTTCTAGCTGTGGTAAATCAAACGTCAATCGTAGGTGGACCAAAGAATTATGACCAAGGTGACTACAGGTATGAGACCTTTGAAATGTGGCTTTCAATGTAATTAAACACCAGGCTTATGATTCACTCAGTTCTAAATGAATAGCGTTAAATCGTTTATATTATTAAGAAGAAAGTATCCCAAGTAAGAAAAATACCCAAACAACGTCCCCTGTTCCTGAGTTTGAAGCACAGCTGAAACACAGCAAAGGTTTCAGGTCATCAACTTTAAATGTATAGATGTAATTTTTACAACATTAATCTTCTCACATGCAGAGACTAACAAGCTGGATGGAGAGGAACCTTTTTCTCGTTATCACCTTTAGGGTTTCCCTCTATGAAAGTTTGTTTCTGCCAGTAAATAAATAAATAAATAAATAGCAGGTCAAAATTTCACATTATTTTCTTAACTTTTTAGCTTTTTTTAGAGATTTGAGGTAGTAACGTAAAATTTTGAGATAATAACCTGGAATTTTAGCTTATGAATTGCATTTCTTTTTCTGCTGGCAGAAACAGGCTTCCATATTCCTCAGTGTATTCTAACTGTGAAGTTAGCTAATGCATCTCACCAGCCTGCTGTTAACGGTGATGGTTTTTAAATGTGTGCATGCACCATGTAAGGGACAGACAGAGATTTGGTGAAGAAGAGCATTGTGGTTGCATTGCATGATTGAAGTGTGTAGAATGAGTGAAAAAGCAGCACTATGAAGTTGAAATCTTTATCATTTTCTCTATCATTATTGTGTGAATAAATACAACCGGATGGGTGCTCACCTCATTGTAGCGATTGCTGGGGATCTTGATGCTCGTCTTCCTCACCTCCATGTCCACAACCAGACCTTTGACCACCGGCAGCGTGTACTGGTAGTTACGGAAGTCCTGGGACAGTGAAAAAAAAGAAAGACATAAAGATGTGTGCAGTTTAACTGAGATGAACATCATAACAAACAAATCACTTGAATCGTTACATTCCTGTTTACATACCCAGCATATAGCGGGGGGCTCTTTAACCTTTATAATAATTAAACTTTATAATAAGCGAGCTCAGGAAGAGAAAAACAAAGCACTTACCGCCAGCAGGTTCATGATGGTGTGACCGGTCTCTCCAAAGAGCGGTTTTCTGAAGCGAACGCTGAACAGCGGGCACGGATAAACTGCAGAACACAATGATTACTGGTGATGACAGGAGAATCTTCCTCTTCCACAAATTTAGTTTCATGGACTTATATTTTTTGCTATTTTCAAAACAATTTCACAGCTGATTTCATTACACAATCCCCTAAAAAGTGAAAGAAGTCAGAGGAGACAGAAGACAGAAATCCCTCTGGAGTTGTGTCAGAAATCTTGCGCAAAAAGCTGCCAAATCAAACACGTGGCTCCCCTGCTGTGACGACTCCTTATGAATTAGCAAGCAGCAGAAAATAGCTGCTTCTTTATTTCATTAGTGCTCTGGGGCTTTGTGGTCTGTAGGTTTTTTCCAGGTATTTCAATGTTACACAACTTCTTTTTTTCCCTCCTCTTCATCCATAAATGCAAATGAGCAGAACAAGAGACCCCACGCATCGCACACAGTGAACTCCTAATCCACAAGTGAAAAAAAAAATAAATAAAAAGTACAGCAGCTGCTTTTTTCCTTCAGCAACTAAAGCTTCTTAGATGACTATTTTTAGTCTTATCACTGCAAACAGCCGGGGAAAAAGAGATCTCAGTATAAACTCTCATTAGCGAAGAAAGAAATAAAGCTCAGCCTCAATCTGCACTTCGTGCTGACGAGTCTCTCGGCCTTCTGCTGGTCAGCGCCGGAGGTAAGAGGTGAGAGCGTGGAGAAGAGCGCCGTTTGTGTGGTGGGCTGATTTCATGGCTGCGCAACTGTTTTGTGTTTAAGAGCTTCGACTGTGTGCGGCTTTGTTAATGTATTCTATCCGTGCTCGCTGGATGTAGACAAGGCGCTTCACAGAGCCGAGCGGGCGGTGCTCGGCACTGGCAGGTCTGGCTGTGAGAGAAGAAGATTTGGTGAAAGCAGCGTCGCCGTTAAATCCCTCCTTCATGTGGGAAGCCATGATATGAAGTCAGCTGACATACTAAGTTCTCTAGATCTTAATATTTTACCATAAAGACCCAACAGACCATTACAGGATACTCACACACTTAACGTTCCCAGGGACCTCAGTGCTGCCTAAGCTTGAAATAGGAGCAACGTTTTTTGGAGTAACCTCAGCTCATTTTAACTCAATCCTACAAACATCTGCTGCGTCTCCACTTCACTTCAGTCCACAATTCAAATTTCTGAAGCCTCTACCTCCTAAAACAGACTCCTTCCTTCCCACCATAGCCAAGTTCTGCGCTTACAGGGATCATCTTTCTCTCTATATTATAAAGCACCTTGAGGTGACTGTGGTTGTGAAGTACAGCAAAAAAAAACATTGAGAAACTCCAATAGGGAAACAGGTGTATTATTAAGAAACTAGTGAAGATGTTTGAGAGAAGTCAAGAAAAAATGTTATGCCTTGGAAAATTAAAACAATAGTGTTTTATTTGCCTTTAGTTAACAAAAAAGCATTTAAGTCACCTCTGTGATTTTAAGAGATTTATAAGTTTACAGCACATTAGCCTGTGTGACTTGGATCTAATAAAGTTCGGTATAAAGTTTGATGTGTGCTGACTGAACGTTGATGGTACCTGCTGAGTTGAAGCCGAAAAGTGCGGCTGCCATTATTCTCCATGCTATGCCCTCCTGGGATGGTTCAAGACAACAGCTGGAGAACGCATCCTTACAAACAAGCTCCTGCTGCCGAAACAGCCCAATTTTCTTCTTCTAACAAACTTTTTCTTTTGAATCTTTTGCTTCTATATATTCAGTTTGTTTTTGCATTAATTGTCAAGGTATTTGGTTGGTTAGTGACCAGATGTGGCAGCAGGGGTCATATTGTGACACAGCCCTCCTTAATTTCTGGCTACACTTTGAGCCTCACTCACTGTGCCACACAGGACCAGTGTTTGGAGGAAAAGCCATAGATATGTCCACCGTTCTTTCATGTCAGACACCGAAGACGCCCGCACCTTTATCATTTGTGCATATGAATCATCTGAGGTAGTCTGTCCACACCGTAAAGAAAAAAAAAATCTGGTAAAAATAGTGACGAACAGGTTTTGTGGGTAAAACAAATGTGCACAAAGTGTAAGGGCAGATTTGTAAATCACATCCAACATCTGGGATTGTTTTGTCTGTGCTTTTAAACTGCTCAGCTTCATTTTCTTTGCATATCAAACTAAATGGGAACTTCAGCTCTTTAGCAACATGTCTGAGTGCCATTAAAGCAACATAATCACATCATTATTACTTCTTAATCACCGTGACGGCACAGTACGGAGCCTCGTATTCTTCTCAACTCACATCGGTACTCTGCTCCCAGCCGCAGCATGAGGCGGATGGGGAAGACCTTGGCCCAGGGCGTCTCCCATTTCTGGATGAGGATCCCGAAGAGGTAGGGCGGGTTGGGCAGGAGCAGGTCCTGCAGCGACTGGAAGGAAGGGCTGATGTAAAGGAAGCCGCCATGCTCCTTGCTGCCCAGGAAGCTCTGCGTGAAGAACGAGTGACTCAGGTGGCTCAGCACGTTACCTTAAAAGAAGCAGAAGAAAAATAAGGGGAATGAGAGTGGTTAGTGATATAAGAGATGGAAGGAGGTGGAAGAGGAGGGGTTGATTGAATTAGAGAGGAAAAGCACAGCAGGGAGGAAAGAGAAAATAGAGGAGTAATGCAAGAGGCATTTGGGAGCAATGTAATAAAAAGCAGGGAATGCAAAAAGCAGGAAATTGAAAAAGATGAAGAGGAAGAAAAAAATAAAGTAAGAAAATGAGCACAAATGAAAAGCTAAGAAGGGAAGAGCTTTGGTCCTGAGAAGAGGAGACAGATATGAAAGGCTCAGGGATTACTCAGTGTGGCTAAGCAGCCTTGTTTAGTCTGCATTAAGTTCTACACCAAAGGCTCGCCTGCTCACTCTACAACTTAATTTTACCCATAAAAGGGTTCATGTCTCTAATTATCTGTGGGATAGATCCACGCCTTTAAATGGCACATAACATAATAATCCTAATGGCAAGAAAAAGCTCAGCAGTTAGGACTTGCTAAAGCCAGCACTTCTTCTCGAGGCCTGACGGACGCAGACCTAATCGAGACAGACACAAACAATATGGCTCCCATCCACAAACTTGAAACTGCTCCAGTGTGAATATGAAAAAGGAAACAGCCTGAGGGTAGCGAGCCGTCAAAGTCAGCTGATATTAGCAGTTTTTGTTTTGCAGCATACGGAGGTTAAAAAAAGAAAAGAACAAACGAACTGCAAAGCGGTGGCGAGGAGTCACGCCTGGACGGACGCAACCTGACAGCAGGACGCTAATGTTTGGACCATTTTTCATGAACCAGACACAGCAGTGTTGGACGGTAACCCGATTTCCAAATTGAGCTCGACTGGGCGCACCTGTGGTCTCTATGAAGCAAAAAGTAGAGCTCAGACATTTTCCTCTTGTGCACTACATTTAGAGTTTGCTCATTTTTAACAGGGCAGGCCCCCGACTGAGACACCCCACCTGTGGACTCTAGACAGAACCGCTAATGAGTGGCTCCACGGTGCAGGTGGAAATGAGAGCCTCCTGGTGGAGCTGCTAATGTTGTTCTTACCACTGAGGGCCTCCTGGTAGAGCTGCACAAAGTGGGTGAAGATGTCTTTGGGGATGGTCTTCTCATCTGGCAGACACTGGAGGAGAATGACGACCTCGGCCTGGCCGACGGCATGCATCCCTTTAGTCGTCACGTACCAGCACTTCCTGTTTACGTCTGTGGGGTTAGAGGGAAAACGTGTCAGGGCACGGTTACATTAGAGGCCCCTTCACAGAAGTGATCTAACATGTTTTATATGAATAATAATCCATAAAAAAAAAATCAGAAGAACCACCACATACAGTCAGGCCGAACAACATATTCATAACACGTTTTACAAACAACACAACCCTAACTTGAAAGCTGTCAGTAGGGGGCCACCACAGGTGTTGCCCCCTCCTGGTCATTTTAGAGAATGTGGTTCAGGGGGTTGGGAAGCTCATCTTGTAACCGGAAGGTTACCGGTTCGATCCCCTGCTCTGTCTGTCTTGGTCGTTGTGTCCTTGGGCAAGACACTTCACCTACCGCCTACTGGTGTTGGCCAGAGGGTCCGATGGCGCGATATGGCAGCCTCGCTTCTGTCAGTCTGCCCCAGGGCAGCTGTGACTACAACTGTAGCTTGCCTCCACCAGTGTGTGAATGTAAGAGTGAATGAATAGTGGAAAAGCACTATATAAATGCAATCCATTATTATTATTATTATTATTAAGGCGCTCCTCATTGGCTTAACCCAGAAACTCTGCAATCCAGATTTTTAAAACTGTCATACATAATGCAAAGTATTGATGTATGAGACAACATTTATAAATCATGATTTGTGATACACATTTATGAGTATTATTCAGTAGTATTGTGGCATTTCTTCTTATACGCCACACACTGCATTAGCGTGGCAGCTCTTTCAGGAATGTTTGAATGAATGCATAATGAACATCTGTGTAACCGAGCAGTGTGTGTGAATGACAAAAAGCTGTTACTTTAACAGATACAGTAAGTGAACCAGGCAGTACATATTCTACGTCCTAACTCCTCAGGCATTTGAGCGTGTTTGAGCATGGCTACTCAGCAATTCACAAGAAAAGAAAAAAAAGAGCTAAAATCAGCCATCATAAAAAATGTATATAGTCCAAATATGTATTTTGCCTTTTTCCCTTTTGTCATCAAAAAATTATTAATTTAGAAGTCTGACTCTACGCTCACTGCTGCTCTTCTTCTTTAAAAAAAAACCCAAAAACCCTCCCCCCAGAACAGTGCTTTAACTCACAGTTGACAAGCTTGACCATGGCGAGCAGGTTCGCGTTGAGCACGAAGACCAGTGGGTCTGGGCCTCCCTCCTCCAACTGTTGCATGAGGACGATCTCCGACGGCCTCTCCTCCACTGCGTAATCTGCAGGTGGTCGGAGCGGAGTAGAAGAAGAAACAGGTAGCGGGAGGAGTCAAGGCAAAGTTAAGATAAATGAGAGGAACGGAGAATGAGAGACGGTGATGTCAGAATGAGAGTCAAGAGAGAGGAGGAGAGGGTTGAAGATGGTAAAATGAGTACAAAATCAAATTAGGAAGCAGCTAAAAACTCTCCCAAGCAATCACTTATAACCACAGCATTACCGTGTTCAAACCCACCCTCCCGCCCCCTCTTAGCAATGAGTGGTCGAAACATGAGCGGTGACGGAATAAGCACGAGAGAAACAACATTTAAGAAAAGCACAAAAACGGCAGCTGACGGAGCAATGAGAAGGCAGCAGAACGGTGGGGATGAGGGCAAGCACCTGTGATGTGGCCTCCCGTACCTCCTTTGACTCCGGTGGAGATGAGGATGGGAGGGAGCCCGTCCTCCGGGATCAGGCTGAGAGAGCTGCCCACGGGGCTGCCCACTGGGGCAACAGGGGTATGGGCTGCCTGAGGGTGGAGAGAAGGGGTGGGGGGGTGTGGAGTTAGATGTACTGAAGGTTATAACACACAGTGAGATGTAATAATACAGACAATACTCAGGAACTATGGCTGAGATTGGCAGAACAAGTTCAACAAGCATTAAGTGTAACTATATATTAATAACAGAGCAGGTTGGATTTAAATATCAGCAGTGCTCTTTAAAAAAAAATCCAAGAACAAGAAAAATACTTGAAACAATACAAAACTGACATTTCAGCCATTTGGTCCCTTATATCCTTAAAGCTGCAATGATCAATATTAGCAGGTGGAGAGCATGAGTCACACAGCTTCGACAGCATCTCATAACTTCACCA
Organism: Perissodus microlepis; assembly: GCF_051167445.1. Taxonomy (NCBI): domain Eukaryota; kingdom Metazoa; phylum Chordata; class Actinopteri; order Cichliformes; family Cichlidae; genus Perissodus; species Perissodus microlepis. The sequence continues at coordinate 25,082,293 of NC_140478.1, forward strand.
TCTAGTTCACTAAGACTGCTTTTACAGCACAGTCACGCCGCTGTGGAGTAACAGAGTGGAGTACTCAGCAGCTGAAAGCCGGTTAGAGGGTAAGGGAGTAGAAATTAGAGCCACGCTGATCAGGTGGGCAGAAAACAACTCCACAAAAATACTAATTGTTGCTCCGCTGGATGTGTAGACGGGCGACTGCTTATGAACTCATTCACTTCTCTTTAAACTTTACCTTGGATATTTTTGTCAATGTGATTTTTACATTTATTGAACTGTTCAGTAATGATCCAAAACAATTTAGCCTGAGAGATTTAAAAGGCATCTATTATGATTAATCCCTGTGAGCTGAAGCCAGCCACACACCGCTCTGTCTGTTTTCTGAGGGGCAGCCAATCAGAAGAAACCTGTTTGCAGCCTGGAACAAAAAATAAATAAACATGTTTTGTTTGGTGTGGACATTTCATTACAATTGTATGTGTGTGATGGTGTTTTTTTTTCCACTTTACTTATTTGTTTGACTTTTCTAAGGCTTAAAGTTGGAACCGTAGCTCCGTTGACTGACAGGTGCTACAGCTGACCGCTGTGTGTGCCACTGAATTAGACCAGAGTTGTGCTGCTGGTGCCTTTTGGAGAATTCTAATATTCCTGTGGCTTCCTGTTGGAATACTTTATTAGTTTGTTACTTGGCACTGCTCAGTGCCTGTACATTGCAACCCTATACTTTATGAATGCAGCTTGCTAACCGTGATTGTGAGCATTAGCTGATAACTTAGCATTCCACCTTCTTGTCCAAATATGGACATTTTCTGTCCATAAAAATAAATAATGTAGCAGTGGCCAAAAGACTAATGTTATATCCTGGTGGCCTCTTGCATTACTCCTGGTGGTGGCTACACTCATCGTTTATTTACAGTCTACAAGATAAATAAGGATTATTATGACCTGTAAATCATGCAAAGCTACTTTACTAGATTCCAAAAATGAAATCGTCACACTGGAAAACTAACACAATAAAGTCCCTTTAAATTTTATTTAAAGACAAATATTGGGTCGACATTAGAGACCACAGCTATCTCGACATCAAGTTTCTTGAACAAGCTCAATACAAATTAATAGCATCTTATATTAATTGCTCTTGACCTTCTTTCAAAGACTTTGCGACCGGTCTGTTATAAATCTACCAAAATGTGATTACTTATGCTGCTTGAGTCATTTTGTCAGATTTGATAAAGCTCCTCCACAGCGGCAGAGGACATCGTCTAACTTGTTTCACTGGCTCCATCGTACTCTTCCCTGTGATAAGTAAAATGAAAAACTGATTGAGGGTCTTTTTCTTCTGGCCTGAACCAAAGCCTCTCTCACGCTGCCCTTTTTAGGTTAGTCGCTTTTATTTGAGAAGCAAACCATGAAAACAGTCATGAATGCACAGCAGATGCCTTTCGTGTGCTCCGGTCAAACTAAAGGGCTCGTCTTCTCTGGTGAAGAATTTCTGGCATCAAATTCACCAAGACTTGAATTCTCACATTGACTTTCACATGTTAAAGTCTGGTTTTAAGCTCATGTTCTGTCTACAAAGCATAATAAGGCTTTCTGGGATTCACAGGGAGTCACTTTGTTTCAGAGGCCATGAATCATCCTGACAGCTGATGCTCGATACACCAAAACCACAGAAACAACCGGATACGGCTTGCTGTTCTGTTATCCACTTAGAAACAAGCTGAGTGACCCGAGTAAAGCACATTCCAGCTTTAAGCATTTCAATCAAGTGGATTTTCTAATTCTCATAATGCAACAAGGAATGTTTCCTTTGACCTACTGCTGTTTATCACAGTCTGAGACCGAGCCAGCATACCACCAACAATACCACATAAAGAGTTCTTTGTGACTCCCATCAGCAAAATGCAGAGTAGCAAATAGGGTCATACATAGCTAACCTAACAGTATTAGTTGGGGCTGCCAAGCCTACCTCAGTGGACTCAGAAGTGGAGGATTTATTGATGGCGAGTGACTGCGAAGGAGCCGAGCTGGAGGTCGGCGGTTTGGGTGATTCTGCTGCGTCACCATTGGGTAGGACTCCATCGGCGAACCACACCCTCCTCTGCTCTCGTGAGACGGACCCTGAATGTCAAAGACACGCTGTCAAATTAAAAGCATCAATCGTAATTGTTTTGGTCAATGCTGAGCTCACGATTATTTAATATGATTACACTGGGCTACAGCCAAAATTCTTTCAAAAATAAATTAAGCCACAAATAAATGATTTTGTGGGGCTAAAACTGAAAAGGACACTTAAGGGTATTGGTTGACAAAAAGTTATTAACTGAAACCTGGAGTAACATAAATATAAAGGCACTTCGACCCCTGAATTTTGGCAGAAATGAGCCAACTGAAGTAGGTTGATGCCAATTTTCCTAAACTGTTCATCCAGTTTGATATCAAGCATGAAATTCAACTGTCCAATTTCGAATCTTATGTCATCTCCATTTGAGCTTTTGACCTCTCCTCTGACCTTGGATTTCACCTTCCTCGCAGCAGGAAATCTGTGGTGCTTCAACGTGAAGTTAGAGGATTTTAGAGCATATTAAAATACATAATTTTTCAGTATGCTGTTGAAAGTAGACAGACACGTGGCGGTGGAGTGTTTGATGCTGTGCAGCCTGACCTGTGGGAGGTCTGGAGGTCATACAGACTGAAAAATCACTTAGAAACATATCTGTTACTGTCCCAAGAACATGTTTTATGGCAGTTCTGCTTTTGAGCAGTCTACATTTTGTCTTTTGCTTCTTGTACAGCTGTTGATCAATTGATCAATTGTTGTTGTATTATTGATCAATTATTTTGCAATGTAATAATCTGTCTTCTTCATTTAAATGTATATTCTCGGGACATTCTTTTTAATTTTTGTGTGATTATTTTCCACAAAACACAGTCTTTGTCTTTGAAAAGTGCTATATAAATAAATTGTTTGCCTACTAGTCAATTTATTTTAAGAAAGAAATGTAATTAAGTGGACTACCTTGGATTTTTAATTAAAATTTACTTGGGGGAGGAGGACATATGAATTTTATAGCTGCTACTGCCTGATGCGGGGTGAATGTGATCATTTAGAAATGTAAATAGTTGGGAACGTAGTGCACTGAGCCATAAAAATTATTATTTTGAAAGAAACAGCACAATATATCAATTATATTATGATTTATATCGACTGTTAAAAGCTAAAACTGTCATTGAGATTTCCCACACACACACACACACACACACACACACACACACACACAGTAAATGAAATATCAGCATATAAGGAAAAATCTGCAGAGGACAAAGTGTCACTTTCAAGGGTTACAAAAGATGTTAGCATAAGAGTACTTTTATTCGCCGTAAAGGTCGTACCCTCGTTGCCAGGCTGCTTCAGGACTCCCACGGGCACCATGACGGTTGGAGGGGGCGAGCTGAGCACCCCAGAGGCCTGAGCCTGCTGCAGAGGGGGGATGGTGGAGCAGTACTCGGCTGGGTTGTTGGGGTTTGGACTCTGATTGCTCGCAGCAGCCGGCGTCTCCCATGATTGAGCTGACAGAGAGAAAATGGCACCAGTAAACATTAGGAGTCGACGTGCGTTACATAAGTACACAGACATTTTTCACACCAGGAGAATTCTTGGGGAATTTAGAAGACTTTCCTGTAAGCAGGTACTCCTTCATAGCACAAAATTCACAGGTGTTACTATTTTCTCTAACGAGGCCTGTAAGTCTTCACTTCAGCCTTAAAGCTGCTACAGCCTACAGCTGTGCCTCACCTCAGCTCATCAACTAGACTCTTTGACACTCTTTAAATCGCAGCACAAAACCCATCTGTTTACATTAGCATATCAGCTGTAACCATCTTGTTTTATATGTTTTACATTCATAGTGTTCTTGGATTTTAAATCTCTTTTAATGCTGTTCTTGTTCATTTTGTGTTTTAAGGTGACCTTGAATCCTTTGAAAGGCGCCAACGAACAACATTATTATTAAAATTCATTATTAAGTCATTAATCAGTGAACCTGGACTGATAATTAAAGTCATTAATATCACCCATTCCTTTCATAGCATGATGTGTCAAAATGTGTGCTGTAAACATGATTTATCTATACAGAAGCTGCACCACATTAGAGATAAAATCAAACTGCTGCTAACTACTGAACCTTTGCACAGATCGCATTTTTATTCATTAAGAAGCTCTGATCAACTTCTCTTTGATCATCTCTTTGCATGGTCAAAAACCGTTCGTGTTTCTGCTTTGTCACCTTTTCGTTTACACGCTTCGTTTTGTCGCCTCAAATCAGGTTTTCAATACACCTGTTCCTTTACTCTGTTTATTGAACCGATCTTTATTTCTTCTGAAGCATTTAATGGATTACTTTTGCATAAAGCTGTGATTCTTTGTTTTGTTTTGCTGTATATTATGTCATGCACTGTTCCATTACAACTTGCTGAACTGGATTTCAGGCTTTTCAAAAGTTTTCAAACTTTGTGGTGCAAACGTCATGCAAAATTAGACACTTTATTCAGAACAAGTTTGGTTTTCAATTGGAAAGACTTTCTTTTTGGATTTGCAAACGCAAAAATAAACTATCTGCGAGTTTAGCGGCTCGCATTTCTAGAGCCAGGTGGCCCAGCCTTAGAGAACTTGTGTGTTGCTTATGTAATCTTCATAATGTGGAGAAAAATTAATAAATAAAAACAAATTGCTTTTTCCAGGAGATCCCACGAGAGAGAAAGCACATCTTACCAAGTCCCTATTACTGTTTAATCTTGTTATTTATTCTATTATTAGTCTCTTATAAATTATTTCACTTTTATTTTTCCAATTCTTCTCTCTTTCTTAAAGCAAGTAATGCTCCATGGTCTGTTTTTGTGTTCTGTAATTATGTAAAAAGAAAGAAAGAAAGAAACAAACAAACAAACTTCTAAGCAGAATTACACTGGAAAGCTGTATAAAAACAGATGACTTTATATACTGTCTACTGTGTGACTGCAAATAAAGAAAATGTAAAATTGGACAAAGGTTTTATCTGGACATACTAAATTCATTAAAAAGGATACGGAGGAAACAGTTTGCACCTCTAACATCTGATTTCATAAGTTGCAAAGAAGAAACCTGGCAGTACTTGCAATGATGCTCACCACTTGTCAGAGCAGAGTGACAGGTGACACAGACACGAGCCTCCTTCCTGTCCATGTACATGAGCCTGCACTTCAGACTGCAACACGCCGCACAGAACACCTTAAAAACAACACAGAGAGACAGAAAAATAATCCACACCAGAATCCTACAAATGACCAAACCTCTAACATGACATCATCACCTTCAACGTAAAAATTATTTTATTTTTTTTTTTATTAAAGAACGTCCAGAAAGTTGTCATTAAATGTGCAGGAAATGTAGCGTTTTATGGACACTGATTTCATGTACTGAGCCAGCGCTTCAATGAACTGCAGCTGCGTACACGACACTTTTCTTTCAATGGATTAGTACCTCATTATGTGTCATTTTCCAGTATCATGTACTTTAAATAATTAGACAGAGGGTGGATGATCCTTTTAATTTCAGAGCCACGCAGCACCATTATAATCTAGTTGTGGATCTAGCACTGTGGTGGAGGGTGCACCGAGGTTCCCGCTGCGCCTATTGTTTGCAGCCCCAGTGCAGGTGTTAGTATTACTGCAGTGCCAGCTCCCCCCTGCTCAAGTGGCAAGGAGTGTGTGTGATTTTGTTTACTACCATGGGAAATTAAGTAGCAGTCCGCCGATTTTTCCACTGCACTGTCAGCGACTGCATCTTCAGCTTAGAGCACAGTGCAGACAACCTGCTTTGTGTGTGTGGGTGGGCATAAAGCTATAAAGCTACCTGCCCAACTATCAGCAAATAAATGCCTAAAGAGGAAAGCGTCTATTACAGCCCTGCATTAAATTTACCTCCTTCATCTATCAAAGCTATTTCCACATGTTTTTCCATCTCGCCGTTTCTGTTTTTGCTCAATATTAAAACACTGCCTACTTTTGGTGCACACTTACGGGATTAATTAAACATCAAAACAACATAATCACAGAGATACACTGTTGTGTAATAGGTCATTATAGCTAGACTGCTCTTTATGGGTTAGATTAGCACAGTTTTAGTACACCACTGACCTTGCCACAGGCCCTGCAGTGATGCCTCCTCTTGGTGAAGGTGAACTTGACGTCACATTTCATGCAGACTGGAGCCTGGGAGTCAGGCACCCACACAGGGGCGACCTCTCCCAGAGAGCTGGTAGGTTTCCTGCACAGAGCACCTTGTTGCCCTGCCTGGAGGTCATTGTCTGGGCTCTCTGGGGGTATGAGGGATGGAGAGTGGATGATGCCCTCTCCATTCACGCTGACTGCACTCTGGTCAGTCCCGCCAGGCGGCGTTTCGGAGGGTGTGCCTTTCCGGCATTGGTTTTCGAGGTTCTTGTTCTTGTTGGCGGCAGACGGACTGAGCAGGTTCTGCACCTGGCCCGACAACGGCTGTGGGATCTGGAGCTTGAGGCTGACGGGCTGTTTGGGTCGGGCGCCTCCATAGGGAATGCTGACCGGCTGCAGCCGGTTGTTGAGTTTTGGTTGGATGCAACCCGATCCCCCCGCTCCTCCCTCGCCGCTTTCCTGCTTGCTCTCCTCCATTTCTTTCTCCTCAGTTACAGAGTCCTCTTTTGAGGGGACAGGAGAGGGGGAAACACCTTCCTCTACCCTCTCTTCCACCTCCTGAGGCTTAGAGCTGGTCCCGCTCTCCTGTTCCAAACCATTTGGAAGATTTGCTATTCTGTGGTGCTGGTCTACTTGTCCCTCTGGACCACATCTCCTTTCCTTCTCCAGCCCAACCTTGTCCGAAGGAGACGCACCGTTCTCCTCCAACTCACACCCACTCTGAACAACCCTGCTCCCATTCAGGAGACTTTCCCCTTGCTCCTCTTTTAAAATTCCAGTTTGCGTTTCTAGGCCAAAGTCCTGTAAGGCAGCTGAACTGCCATCATCCCCATTTTGTGCCGTGTGTTCCACATTTGGGAGAATTTTCGTGGAGGGTGTTTGTTCCTGTAATCCAACCTCAAAGCTGAAGCGAGTGTGACTGACAGACGAGCCCCCTCCTCCGGACGAGGCAGCTGTCTCTTCACGTTTAGTCTCCTGGCCAGAATCACCAAGCTGGATGTCTGCAGGAGAACTTATCTCTTTGCTGAGGGCATCCAGCTGTGGACTGGACAGGCAGCCATTCTCCACGTTGTCAGAGGCCGTCACAGGGGGCGGCGAGAGGTCGTCGGTGCCCACCAGTTTGCCGATATTGGGCTGGGGGAGGGGAGGGCTGTGGACGTCTGCCGGCCTCTCCTCTGCCCAGGATGGAGGTTCGGGACCAGGATGCCTTTTCGGATCAGCCCCTGGGGAAGGGGTCGAGGATGAGTCGGGGAGGGTCTTAAATGACAGGGGACTCTCCCGGGGACTGAGGTCTGCGTGAGCCAGCGCAGGGTTCAAAGAGAGCATGTGGGTTGGTGGGGCCAGGATCTGGGTCCACTTAGCATCTGAAAGAATGGGAGTGTCCGTCTCATCTGCAGAGAAAAAAGAAAAAAGGAAAATGAAAGACTGTATGGATCTCAGCAGAAGCTCTTTGAACGTATTTTAATGTACTCACAAATTATATCTACAACTAATTTTTTTTTTTACTAAATCAACCAAAATATTAATGTCTAAACTGGTATTGTCATCCTCATGTCAGAAAAATTGGTGCTCATGCTTGGTCTTATGAAGTCTGCACCATTTAATATCTATAAAGACATAAATTAATATTTGTCTTGATGTAGTCCCCTATTGCACTTTGCCGGACACAACCATTTATCTACACTTTCCAAACAGCTTCCAATTTTCTGCTTAACACATGAAATCTGAAATACGAGGAAGTGGTTAGGAGATCATGAACCCTTGAGCAGCCTCACAAGAACAGCCACAGAGAACTGATACAAAGATACACACTTCCAGGTGATCGAAAAAGCTATAAATGGCAGGAACAAAGCAGGGGATGAACTGAGAAATGAGGTTGGCATGGAGTGGGAAATTAGTGTGTGGATGGACTGGGAAATTCTGAGAAAGTGGGCCAAAATGGCTCGCTCGCCCCTGGGAGCCATCAGTCAAGCCGACATATAACTGCTGTGTAATACAAGTAGAAATTCTTAAAATATTTCTTTAAACCGACTTCCTCACACAGTCGGCTCTCGCCTCCATCCACTGCAGTTCATGCTAAGCTGTTTCAGTGTGCAGCACACACACACACACACACACACACACACACACACACACACACACACACACACACACACACACACACTTAATCTGCCAAGCTGGATCTCTGACAGAGGTCAAAGATAACCACACACAGACAAAATACACACCAAGTTCACAGTAACATTAAACTCTAGTTTGTGCCCATGGATCTGCAGGACTTTAGAAGACAAATTTAGAACAAGAGCCATCCTTTTTTTTCCTATAACAGGCATTTGTGCTGGAATGCTGAGAGAATGCAGATACACAGCTCAGTAATGCAGTGTTTACTTCACAATTACCATAAATAAACTGTGAAATCACAGAGTCTCCAAAAAGGCTCCGACACACTTTTGGGATCATTAAGTGTGATGAAAACAGCCAACCCTCCTGTCTTGCACCAGTTACACGATGTCTCAAAGCCTAAGGGAAATGGGAAATTCAATTAATCCTATCCCCTCGTGGCCCGCCCTCAATCCCCACCTGTGAATGTTACTCAGACTTAATGGGCGGTGGCTGATTTTCTGACACCTTGATGATTTACTCTCAGAGGTTGTGCAATGGCACGCTGACAGCAGCTCTTCCTTTTCTGTTCGCCTTTCCTCGTCCGCAATGACTCACCGCTCGTCCTCGTCTGCTGTCTGCATCTATTAAAGCTCACCTTCGTTCTGCTCGAACTCGTCCAGCACCTTGTCCAGGTTGAAGGCCTCGGCCTGGAAGTAATTCTCCATGGGTCAGGAAGCTCCACCCTGCTGACGGCCGTGTGAACCTAAGAGCAGCAGCAAATGTGTCCTCAACGCCAGAGTCTGTCACATTTCCATACCGTATGTAAATGACTCGCACGGCCAGAATCATATCTCCTTTTTATATCCTCTCCTCACTCCAATATCATTTGACTGAGGAGAAACAGCTTCTCCAACTCCCTTTTCTCTCTCCTCATTTCCCTCCCAAGCAGTTCTCTCTTTAATGATTACTCTGAGGTCACAGGGATAATGACAGAGACATGTGGGCATGGTCTAAATCTTTCTGATTAGCAAATTTCCCAACTGAAGCTGACATTCAGGATATGAAGTAGCCAAACTGACTTCAATGTAAGGAAAGGTGTTTCAATGTCCCTTATGTCTATTCTCCTCATTTTTAAAGAGAGCAGGCCCGTCCTATCAATGTTGCTACATTAAGACTTAAGCTTATTTTCAATATTAATAAATCTGACAACCATTTGTCTGCTTTTTTTTTTTTAACTGCCAAACTCTGGACATCAATTAGTCAGGAAGAACGGTAGGTGGTTTCCACAGTGACAATGCTGCAGTTTGCCAAAGGTTTGCGTCATTAAAACCATGTTTGATTACTGTGCGTTTTTAATATTGCACAGTAAACACATTTCAAGCTCTGTGAGATGCAGATCCAGCATGCAGTGTTTGTTTTGCAGATATCTGTGACAGAAAACTTCAACTCTGGAGTACCAAAAGTGCCGAGAGGTGAGGGCATAGAGGGAGACTTTAGCAAAAAACGTGTTGCAGTTGTCAACTTTAGAAAGGATACCGAGTCTTTTAGATCTGAGGATCTTCAGAGCAAGGAAATACTCTCTAATTTGCTCATAGCTTGTTAATAATGCAAAATGAAGCTTTCAGTGTTACAAACGCTGTGAGTCTAACCCAGAGAGTAACGCGTTTAACATGTGAGTCATGCAGACAAAATATTTTGTTCATTTAAAGCCACAGGCCTGTACTCTGAAGCAGGATTTGGGGCTTTAGTGAAGTATCTTCAGGTTTAATCTTTGCTTTTTAGTATTACAAAGGTGGTTCACTTTGCATTGCCATGGTAACTCATGCTGCATACCTAAGCAGGTTAGGTGTGCAGGTAAATTTAAAAACAAAAAAACCCCCACAGTTTGTGCCTGTTAGATTTGTAATATTACTTGGTAACACTGGAGTTCTGCTTTAAAGTGACAAGCCTGGGAAATGTTTTGAATGATAGCAGAAAAATAAAATAAAAACAGGTAGTTGGGGTTTATTTTGCATTTTATCTTCTTTGTTTTTGATTTTATTTAATTGTTTTAATGGGACTTTTTCATATTCTCTGCACTGCTACTCTAACAGTTTACACTTATTAAGCTGAAATCATAAAAAAGCATGCAAATGTATATCAGTCATGTTTTACACCTGCTTTGCACTGTCACATGTTGTGAATCACAAACCCTAAAATCCATTTGAAAAGTAAAGCCTGTATAAACACTTCATCTTCATCACATCTGTCAGTCCTCACCTGCACAGAGGTCCTCCTCAGCAGTCCCAGGTAATGTTTTTTTCCCCCTCTCTCTCTCTCTCTCTCTCTCTCTCTCAACAGGTTTCAGTCTTAGTTCTCAGCTCACCCAGTCTGGCAAGCGCCCAGCGCCCACACCTGAGATAAGGAGAGGAAACACTATTCAGTAAAGTGCTGCTTATCAACTCATGTGCCAAAAAAAAAAAAATGATGCTGTCTAACTATTATACAGCGAGTAAGGTTACAGCTGAGGTTACACTTCTCGTGTTTTTCCCCTGTAAACATGTGCTTGGAGAACTGTGGCGTCACACTCACAGTTTGCATTAAACATTTAAAAAAAGGAGCTAATAACAACACATTTACAAAATTGCACACTGATCAAGGTGTACTGGGCAATGCTAGCTAATAGTCTAGTACTTGTGAAAAGGTCTGTCACTATATTTAAAAGCAATAAAGTCCAATGCAGGATATTAAAAGGAGAAAGAGAGAGACTCGTTTTGATTCATCTCTGGCTGTAATGCTTCTGTGCTCCACTTGAAATGAGCCTGTGGCTCAGGCAGCTCCAAAAAACAGAGTGACAGGGAACCAGGTGAGGCAAAGACACCGTGTTACTTGAGGATAACAGGTGTTTTGGTCTTGAGACAGGAATCTGTGTGACAAAGTTTGGGCAAATAAGTGAAAATGGAGCTTGTTTCCAAGCTGCACTCTGTTAACAAGCCAGATCCATCCGTTTCTTAACCCTGTCATGGGGTCAAGAGCTGGCGTACAGGTTTACAATCTATCGTAGGACTAGCACGCAGACTACCAATCTTGCTCACAATTTCTAACTATGGCAAATTCTCACCAGTTAACTTAATATGCTTCCTATGTGGACTGTGGGAGGGATCCAGAGAACGCAGAGGGAACTCAAACAAGAACAACATGTAAATTTCACAAAGATGGGACCCAGCTGGTGGTGGATTAAGTGGCTCTATCGCTGATCCTTAAGTTAACGTCCACACTGAAATTTCACCCAAGTTGACAAGATTAAATATTTGAGCCTATGGGCTGTAGAGTACATCATGTCTTCTTAAAAACTTAGCTCCAAGGGGTAATAGACAGTACTAATAACAAGCTGGAGAGGCCAAAAATAACAACTGAATATTTTGGTGGTTCTTGTCTTTTAAAACAAACAAACAAACAAACAAACAAACAAACAAACAACAACAACAAAAAAACCCAAACAAGTAAAAAGGAAAAAAAGTCAGTGCAGCTCTTAAATTTTTTTTTTTTTAAATGAAAGCCTCATCCAACGCAGGAAACAGTTGGACCCTGAAAAGGGGTCGATTAGTTAACAAGCGGATACTCTATTATGCTGATAAAAAGGAAAGCTACACATCAGACAGCTTAGTGTTTACACTCATGCTGCTACTCTCTTAGACTAAAGCTAATAAACAATACCCAGCAACGGCCGATCACCATGTATGCTATGCTGCACATTATTATACGCATTACCCATCAAAGCCTGACAGAGTAATCAGAGCCATGAATGGACAGCAGCTGAAGCCTGTACAGTAAACCTGCCCCACGTGTCCTTGCTGACGAGGAGACCTTGGAGTGAGGATGTAATGTGGTGCGGCTGCAAATGAGTAACAGCCAGGTTAAACTTCAGGGTCATCCTCATAAGGACAAACGAAACCACGGATTACACCAGAGACCAAATATTCCACAGGGCCAAGGCCTCGCAGAAATGAGCAGAGTCAACATATTTCCCGCTTAGTTTAAGATGCAAGTGGGGGCACGACGTCAGCACAAAACCGTAAAGGCACCGGACAGGAGCGTAAACATGGAATATGGATGTGGGATTGTACCATTTCAGAAGAACATGGCAGACGGAGGTTATCACGGCTACAAACAGGAGTAAACTGAGGTAGTGCTGCTGGAGCTCACCAGAGGTGCTTTCCATTACTTTTCTGAGAAAGTGGTGAAAAACTGAAATATTCACAGCCAGTGAAAACAAACCGAACAATATAAGTTGTCAGACTGACATTTAAAACACGCTGAATGATTCAATCAACTTGTGCACTGCATGCTTAAAAACACTCCACAGCTGCAGGGCGGTGAAAATTTTCTCTAAACTCATATGCCAAAATTCTTGAAAATGAACATCCCCCCCCCCAAAAAAAAGCTAATACATGATTGAGTCCAGAGCTTTCCTGACAGAAAGAGGAACAGGGCTTTATTCCATGCCTTTTGTGCAGCTGAGTCGACTGAGTATTGGGGGTTTACTTTCTAACATTTTAGGGACTTTACTTTGGAATACAAAGCTCCTGAAAGCGAATGTTGCTCTGAGCTAATGGTATACAAACAATCCACTCTGGACCCTTTTCAAGTCAAGAGGTTAAAAATGGGCAAATAGCTCAAAGTCTCTTTGATCTAATGGAAAATGATGCGTTCAGGTAACTTAAATGATTTTATACTTGTGGGAAAAGCGCCACGCAAGTTAAAATATTGAATAAAAAGTGAACAAACTGAAATATTAGGTTGTACTACATGGTGCTTGAGTTTTTACAAAATTTAACAGCCTGCAGGACTTTGATCAACACTGATTATAACAGCATGCAATTCATAGCCGATGGCTTTATTTACTGGGCTGGGAATTGTCTGATTTAAAAAGAACATTAAACAGGAGTTAGACATTTCATTTTCATACTATTACTACTATATGTTACTGAATTTTGCTAGACCCTAAGAAATACTGAGAGTCAATAAACTGTTATCTGCATAATCTCAACTTCTTTTTTGAGAATCATTTTTATTACGCATTTCTTTAATGTAAGTCATATTGACTAGTTTTTTGAATAACTGAATCAAAAATGAGCAAAACAAAAAAAAGCTAGAGACATAGACTGTATAAAAGAAATGGACACATCCACAGTGAAGAGGTTGTTTACTTTAGTCAGGCAAAAGTGCCATGTTTTTACTGATTGTTTGATTTAAGGCATGATTTAAGTAGGCATGTCACCAAAACCAGTACTTACTGTAATAATCGATATCGCAAATGTGACAGCACTTGGAGTTGTGCGTGTTCGCCAGTATAGTGGAAGTTTTGGTATTGCATGTGAGCTTGTCAATCACAAGGTAGGTCAACCTTAAAGGACACTCTGCTGTATTGTCCTTCCATTGAGCGCTGTAATTTACAAAGAGAACACCATTCTGTATTAAATAAGACATCAGCAAAGTTGACAGAGGTCAAAGTTGAGGGGTGTCAAAAATTTTATACAACCAGACTTCTTCAAATAAAGGAGTCAACCTAGGGCTGTGCGATATGACCAAAATCACATATCCCGATATAAGAATTCTATCGTCCTGATAACGATATAAATCACAAAAATGTAACATTTTCTGTAAATTCTGTGAATCTCAGGCAGCTCGACTTGCGGGAAGTGTTTCCAGCTGCGTGTCATGTAGCTGGAGTCGAGTGTTTTAACAGATGCATGAAACGATACATTTTTAGACATAAGTTGTAACAGCCGCAGTTTTCTTTGTGAGTATTTATTACACAGCGTGCGGCGGGGAAAAGCCTGTTCTAACGTTTGAGTCTAAGGTTTATTTTTTAGCACCTGGCGGCTCTTTTTTACTTCTCATCCGTAAATAATCTGCTCTTTCACGTGATTCAGTTTATTTTGAAAAGTCTCAACAGGATCTTGAGCTTTATTGTGAAAGGTTTATGTGGTACATAAACAAGCGGACACGCGATGGTGTTACCGTCGTTGTTGCTAACCAAAACGCATAAAAACAGGCGCTTGTCCGTCTGTAGTGTGGTTATATTAAATATAAGAGAAAGAGAGAACTTTAAGAAATTAATATAGCCACTGCAGTGACCATCAAAACGATGAAAAAATATTGCCGTAAAGAGTTTATTTTGCAACACCACGAAACAAACGATAGCGTAAAATGAAACGATAGACCTTTTTATATTGTCATCCGATATATATCGTTATATCGAACAGCCCTAAGTCAAGCTCCTGTTGGCTACTAGAAAGAATGCAGATGCAAGGCACCAGACACAGGCGCTATAATCCACCATCTTTTATATAAAGTCTAGCTGGAGGCTGTTGCTGGACACTAAAGTAGCATCAGCAAGACAAAGAACAAAAAAAAGTGAATTTTAAAAGGAAAAATTACAACTAAAGCGTGTGAGGTGATCCGCTTTGGAGAGCAAATTATCTTCACACCTCCTGCTCTGACCGCTGAACTGAAGAAACATCTAAGCACCAAGTCTTAACCTCAGCCAACCTCTGCATCGTTTTCCCCAGGTGAGAAGTTTCCCTCCTAATGAAAGACTTCTAAAACCATCTTACACTATAAAAGCATCCAGTGGAGCTGTCGTAAACACATACACACTCACAAAGACACGCCTCCATAAGGACAGGAGCCCATCCCTGATTAAGATTTAATTACTCTGCAGAGGCGTTGAATAATGCATCTTTAGTCAAAGTGCATGAACAAGTCATATTTTTAGACATGTAAACTCAGAAAGATGCTTCAGAGGAGGCATATGTGCATGAAATGGTGTCAGTCAGAGAGGAAAACAGTCCTGCAGTTCTTAAGAACATGTTGTGTACAAACATGCTGCAACTCATCAAAAACCATCAAAGAAGAAAACGTGTGATGCCGCCTACAGTAAAGCAAGAATATTGAGATTGTGCATGACAGAACAGCTCAGCTGATAATTATTATAACCCCTCTGTGAACAATACACTAATGATTTATTTAATAGAGAGGCCACAACACTGTGTTAAAATTTGCTTTGGCTAATGCACATCTGTGGTTTTAAAATCAGTGCCTCATCAATAACTTGACAGACTGGCATGAAATGTAAAACTAATCTATTCTGGAATAAACCTCAATAATAAACTCGATACACAATATATTTATTTAAATGTTATTTACTCTCTCATTTAAATAGCGTGCTGTTCATTTTTAAATGTCTTGTTTTGTCCGAACAAAAGTCCAAAACCAAAAAAACCCAATCCAAACACTTTTAGCTCCATTCTCACTACCTTTAAAACAGGTTTCCTCTGATTGGCTGCCCCTTATAAACAAAAGATTTGAACTGCAGGTGGGTGGAGCTTTCCTACTTATATACCAGGGGTGGGCAACTCCAGGCCTCAAGGGCCGGTGTCCTGCAGGTTTTAGATCCAACACAGCTGATTTAAATGACTAAATGACCTCCTCAACATGTCTTGAAGTTCTCCAGAGGTAATGAATGAACTCATCATGTGATTCAGGTGTGTTGACCCAGAGTGATATCTAAAAACTGCAGGACACTGGCCCTCGAGGCCTGGAGTTGCCCACCCCTGTTATAGATAGATCTTAAGAGCCTGTTTGAAACGGATTGCTTACAGCGGACTGGAGGCAGGGCAGCACAATAATGGTTTGTATCATAATCTTAATTATTTAACATGTTTATTCAAGCAATCAGTTTTCTTTTTTAAAAAGATTTTATTTCATTTGAAATAGAATAATTATTTTAATTATTACCTAAACAGCCTATCACTCAAGGGTAACCACTGATCTGTCTTTACCGCAGGATGTCTGAGGCCGGCAGTGCAGACTGGGCGACGGGAGGCAGTGCTGGCAGTAAACAGCAGCCACAGGAAAACAGTCGACTGGCACACCCCACCAAAAATGTGAGAACTGTGTGATATTTCATGACGGCAACCATTAATAGTCCTTCATATTCAACTGAAAGTGAGAGAATTTTCTAGATCAATGTTACTAACTTAGGGCTCTCTTTGAGTCATCTTTGTTAGAACTGAACTAAAGAGCAAATTAATCTAAACTTTTAGAGGGGTGGAAGCGCACAAGTGTAAAGGAAAGGTGTGAGCTTTAATTAACTGGAAAAGAACTACAGCTTTGTATTGATCACGAATGCAAATCAGTAACCGTTCCTTCCAATTTATTTCATTTTCATAACTGCTGGTCATCAAAATCAGTTGAGATTAAAAGTCGAATTAACTGCCCAGCCCTAACTGAAACTTTGGTTAAGCTCAATACGAGCACACGTACCAAACACAACAAGGAACTATTTTTAAATCGAGCAACCAGCAGCTGATCTCCAGGCTCACTCCAACAGTCACGCTCCAGTGTCAGCCAGACATGCTAATATTGAAGTGGCCCATCAGGCTACTAACACGATAAACCATACCCGACTGGACCTGCCTGGCATGGCGGCCAAATTAAATAAGACAAGGGCATAAACAGCGAGGAAGCTCGGACATACCACAATGCTAAACAGTTCATTAGGTCCACGCAGTCAGAACAACGACTCCCGTATCCTGTTGTTATTTCCTGAGAGGGAGCTGCATTCGCTTCCTGGCCAATCAGGTGGATATCCTCTACAATCATTAGTGTAATCAGACATTTATGTTTTGGTTATACACAAGCTTTGGACTATTTCAATATTTCATGTGTTACTACAAGTATATTTCTAACAATTTTGTGTTACATTTGTGGCTATTTCCTGAATGTGTGCACATAAATGTCCTCTACTCTCCACATTTTATGAGCAGGCCCTTTAATTGGTATGACATGCACTTCACATGTCACACCAATTAAAAGACCATGAACCCATTACTAACAGCATTTAAGTGCAACAGGATTTAGGTCATTCATTGGCATGGGCTCCTTAAATATTAGTTGCTCATCATTAAAGTTATCATTTCCACACGTGCTTCCCTTACAAGTCTGTTAAAAAAAAAATCTGTGCCTGTAAGCCAAAAGTTACTCAAGAGTAAAATTGGTGTTTTTGCCATCTGAACCCTGAGAATGACCCAAGAATTCCTGGTGAAATTAAAAATAAATGTCCTCCATAAATGTTTCTAAGTGTTCAGACTTGGTCACAGCTCATTAAGTATTTAAGGGAGCTCGACGGCAAACGGTAACCCGGTTAGAAGCCATCGCTGACGGCTGCATTCACGCGTACACAGACCAGTATCGCAAATTGATGTAAATGATTTAAACACAAAATTGTTTTTGTAAGCAAAAGAAAATGAAAATGAAAAAAAATTAAATAACTTCTTTCTTTCTTATCATTTTCTTGGCTGAATATGAAGCCCTTGCCAGCTCCCACTGGTTTAAGGCAGCGTATATTAATCATCAATCATAAACTACAGTCCTAATTGCATTCAATTATGCACAAACTTTCTATTTCTTGGCTCAAAATTTGACCTTTTGGGGGGGTAACTGCGTACATAAGCACAATCAGTCTGCATAGTGTCAAGCCAAATAGTGTGCATTAACTTACTTAACATAAGTCTGTGCATTTTCCTAGTATTTGTGGCCATTTAATAACTCGCGTTGAAAATCTGTATCCTTTTGTCCATCGCAGACAGAAAGATATTATAGTCTTATACTGACATAATTCTTCAGTACATATGTAGATACAAAAAAAACCCAAAACTTTGTTTATTTTTTGGTATTGGAATGTTGTTCTGACAAAATGAAACATTTAAATTAGAAAAAACAAATTGGAATGTCTGACAGACATTTTTACTGTCCAAGAATAAAAACACGGAGTTAGGAATTAACATTAATGTCTCCTTTAAAACTTTAAAATCTAAGCTCTCTTGTAATTTATTCAAGTGGTCTTCAGGAATAGTTCTCCAGGCTTCTTGAAGGACATCCAAAGCTCTTTCTTTGCATGCTGGCTGCTGTTTGTTCTGTTCTCTATCAAGATGATCCCTCACTGCTTCAGTGATATTGAAGTCTGTTCTCTAGGAAGGCCAATCCATGACAGATAATGTTCCATTGTGTGTTTTTCTATCCAGCTACTCTTTTATTGCATAAGCAGTGTGTTTGAGATCATCGTCATCCTGAAAATGAAGCTGTTTTAAAGACGATCTTGCATAGAGGATCAAAATCTGATGTTACTTTTTTACATTCGTAATTTCTTGAACTTTGACAAAATCTCCAACACCATTGGCAGAAATACAGCCCCAATCCACCACAGAGCCTCTGCAGTGCTTTACAGATAACTCTGTAGACACTTGTTGTTCTAATTCTCTTCCCAACTCCTTCGTACACACTGATGAAGATTTGAACCAAAAACACCAAATCTGACTTTTATTCATCACTGAATAATTTCACCCATTTTCAGACCAGTTCCTGTCTAATTTGCTATACCATCCACAGAGATCATTACAGAAGTCTTCAGTGAGCAGTAGATGGATCAACTGAGGAGCCAGATGCATTTCTAATGTCTTCTGACAGGTCTTTGCTGGATTTCCCATTTCTCAAGGACATGAAGACCTTGTTGGTCAAAAATACTATTTTGTGTAGTCAAACTGTGTTCTCTTGGGTATTTTTTGTAAATTTAAGTAATGAAAATGGAACAACTTATGGGTCTTTGTGACAGGCTGCCCATAAACTGCATAAAAATACAATTTAAAACTGGGTCTTAGCCAAGTTGTCTTATGTGTAGACAACACTGCTTCACCTCTTGAGTTAGGAGTGTTTTTTTTACATTGGAATAAATAATGTCAGTGTTAAGTGGCTTAACAAACCAACAAGCAAACAAAAATATTCTTCTGAAAACGGTCAGATATAAGAACTGGACTACAATGAGTGAAAAAGCAGGCAATGTCCAGAGAAAAACTCTGA
This sequence comes from Perissodus microlepis, assembly GCF_051167445.1. Lineage (NCBI taxonomy): Eukaryota > Metazoa > Chordata > Actinopteri > Cichliformes > Cichlidae > Perissodus > Perissodus microlepis. Next base: position 25,101,493 of record NC_140478.1, read on the forward strand.
AAGACCTTCAGAAAGACAGGAGAATTATTGCTCAAGATCACTTGAAACTCAGGCTCCTTGGAAGCATTACTATAGATTAGTATTAGCAGTAAATTATAATTAGATTAGCATAAATTTGTCCTCAGGGATGGATTAATTTTCCATAGCAAACATGTACATGACACAAACAAGTAGGACATAACATTTTGTAAAAAGAAAACACTGAATGTATTTATTATTTATTATTATCTGCAACTATATTTTTAAATAAGAAGTGTAATTTTTATTACTTGCCTTTGAAAGTTATGGTTAGGCAAACAACAGGTGGTTGGCCAAGATTTTTAATTAACGGAAACTAAAGAAAACAGGCTGCCCTTTTCACACTGCTAAAAAGTAATCATGAAAATAATCAATGGATGATTCAAGAGTTAGAATGATATTCATCTGGAGCTGTGAGATTAACCGGCAACTCTGGATTTGGAGAAACAAAAAATGTACATGTTATAAATCATTAAAAAAAATAAAATAAAAACGCGTTGAATTTCCCATTATTTCTGATGCTATAAGAATTCCCAGGACTACGATCTCACATCCTGAGAAACAATGTTTTTAGCTCCACATCCAGCACCGCCGCGTTCCAGACGCCGTCTACTAAGGGTGAACACAGGAAACCTCAAGTGATCGCTTCCTCTCTTTAAGAATAGACTGACATCACTTTCTACCAGCATGATCGCCAAACTGAGTGACACATTATTATGTAATGTGTGCTATGCTTAACGCCCAAGCTGGAAGTACACTGGGAGTTGTCCTACCTCCTCCTTCTACTGCTTTAAGCTTTTTTTTCCTGCTCTTCAAGACAAAATAAATAAAAGCAAAAACACATAAAAGGAAAACATGCCACAGGTTTGTATCCTCTGAAAGGTCATGCTCGCTTAAAAATAAAATAATTTCTTTGACAGGAGAGGTTGAAAAAGTTAAATCCCCTGAGATTTACCTTCAGGAGGAAAGAGGAAAGTAGCTGTCCTCCTGTTATAAAGAGCTGCTCTGCTTCACAGAACGTGTCAGAAGCTATTACGAGCTTCCTTTCTCCCTCATGTTTGATCTACATTTAACCACCACTACAAAGAAAGAAAAATCAGCACAGGGAGACTGGCTGCTGGTCTGCCATTGGGGAGACTTGTAATTCTTTCTGAAAGCATACAGTAACCTACATCTGGGACGTCTCTGCACACATGAGAGCCCGTCTCTGCACGGGCGTCTGTTGGATCAGATGAATCACACATCCTCACTGGGATTTATAACCACCTGAAGATGAAGTGGGATATCTTTATGCTTCATGGGAAAAAACTAATTTCACATTAATATTGCCAAATACCATCTAGTACCATTTCATTAATAAATATACGTTAAGATATGTGGTGGTGATGTGGCTTTTTCTTTGGTCCCAAATTCATTTTTTAATTTGCCATTGCTGATGACTATTCAAGGTGCCCCTGGGACAGGCCTACTTCTGGATAAATCCACCTCCAGACCTGGACTAAAGTCTGGACAGCAAATGCAAAAGTCGCATCAGCGAGAAACCTGATAAAGTTTGTTTGGACTAAACTACCATAGATACAAAACCAACTCAATGACAAGCTGTATTATCTCCTCTTTTAAGCCAACCTTCTTCTAATTGGCTGTCCCTTTCAAACAGACGGACTGTGGGTGGAGCTTCTGTTCTCAAAGCTAGCACTTTGCGCCTGAGATGACTAAATTAGGCATATCTGCTCTTGCTGGCATCAAAGAGAGACAAAACTACCTGAAACCGAGCATGCAGAGCAGTGTGAAGCCTGAGCTTTTCGCTGACAGTGGTTTCTTGTATATACAACACTGACATTATTTCATTACTTCACCTTTTCCATTTTTGAGCATGTGTAATATGCACATCCACTCACATAACAGTGGCAAAAAAAGGATATTCATAATGGGTCCCCTTTAAGAGACTACTCACTGACATAAGAGGTCAGTAATTCAGGGAGCTGTAAAGAAAGAGACTTGTGTTGCAAATATTTTGCACCAGACCATGTTTAAACTGCTCATCATCAGCAGATAGATAAGAGAGGACTTTGACATAGAGCAGAGCATTAATCAAAATCCAGTCTAAATGTTACTATAACCCCTTTTTAAATTTAGTTTTCAACTATTTGGTAACCTGAATTTCGAGCACCCACCAGAGGGGTTCAAACCAGCACCAAAGGGAAACCCACCTTCCCCTTGTATTATTAAAATCTATTAGAAAGTGTAAGAATTTATTTTATAAGGCATAATATCATTTTTTTAATGACATTGCCAGGATAAAAGATACAGATCACTCAAAAAGGATCCTAGTCTTTATTGTAGATGTGCACGTGTGCAGAGCAGGTAGATGACCATTTGATTAGCTTATAAAATCATAAGTAGCGCTGTTCAATCTGAGAAGCATAACTTACCTAATCAAAACGTTTTTAAAAAAAGTTATCCTAACTGAACTGCACATTTTTTTTAATATATTCCGAGTTGATTTTGAAATTCTTCACTATCCAAGACCTGGACAGAAGCAAAGAGACCAAATACAAAAGATGTAGCACCAGGAAAGCTCACCAAACCAACCCTTGAGAGCGCATAGATGACCACTTGCTTGGATTATGCAACCATAAGTGGCACTGTGGCTGTGCCTGCAGGCCAAACACACCCTCGCTGGATGAAGATCACTCTCAGGTAGACTGGGAAAACACATGGAAAGCTACTCTGTGTCATTAAAAGAAGGTGGGTTAAACTGGTGCAGCTACACGACAGCAGCGGTGAAGTGTTTGTCTATTTGTTTGTTAACTTGGGTAGTTGTATTAGCTGGGCAGCTAGCTGAATTAAACCAAATTCACAAAGGCCACGAGTTAAGTTTCCAAAACAATTCTGACCCATTCGTCTTAGCAGTGTGGCAAAAACTGAGATTTTAGGCGTCAAATAATAGCACTTAACAGCAGCTGGCTGTACTGGAGAAAGCTAGAAATAGCCCTAAAGATTGAGCGGGCAGTCGTGTGCCGAGTGACGGGAGAGACTTGCTGCTCTGGCGGACACTCACGCCGTCACTGACTCGGTGGGTTCCGTTGCTAACGGCCAGTCATAACGGTTAATAGAAACCATAAAAAGCCTTCCTCCTCACATTAAGTCACCCACACCAAAGTATTTTCCTCCTGTCGCACTGCTATCAACCTCACTGGGTGTCTATCCGCAGCTCGCAATGTAAAGGAGAGCGCGTTGTGTAATAGACGTAAGATATAGTGTTACCGTAACGGCACCTTCTCCATATTCCTCACCGTTTATCCACCAAATAAGCCAAAAAAGATAGCACCGCAGCCGTCCACGCTCACTTGGGCTGCATCGATAGTTGGCGTTGCAATGGCGGTTTTGTAAACGTTGGAGCAACAGCAGACCCGTGAAATGTCACGAAAACAAATCCAGTTACTCACCGGAGGAATCCTCATCTTTACGTAAAGTCCCGCGGAGCCCCTCCGTTAGCATCCGCCATACCTGATCGCCTTTCAGAGCTATTTTTGAGTATCCGTCTCGCGTAGACCCACCAGCGCCTGCCTGCCTGATTCAAACAGTCGGAAAGTAAAGCTTCTAGTCTAGCGTAGTTGTGCGACAGCAGCACTCAAGGATCCCTCCCCCAAGGTTTAATACTGGGGAAAAGAAGGAGCAGCGATAAGTCAGCCAAAATGGAAATCCTAAACTACCGGTTTTCAAAATAAGACGCAAAGCATCTCCCTTAGAGGTTACATTACAACGCCAAGAGAAAAACTGTGAATGCAGATCTAATTAATTTGGGCATCATCATTACTTTTCTTTTATCTTTAGTTATTTTTGTTTTGTTTCAAACTGCTTTATAAAATAAACACACCAACCCAAATTATAATTACTTTGTTTACCTTTAAGAAAAACAAACAATTCGGTTACAGATAATATATCGATTAAAACAACCCATCTTTTTGATGCTGTAACAGCAAAGTGTGTACGTTTTACGTGTAAGTTGTTATTGTATTATTTTATAACTAGATAAACAACTTTCAGGAAAGTTCTTTTTCCTTTTTTTTTACATGTTTGGAGGGGTCTTACAGTAAAAGCCAGTCCATGTTAGTAGTAAATAATAATAATAAGAATATATTCAAGAGATAATGAATGAAAAAAAGAACAACTAGCAAATTTACAGGAAAAGAAATACTAAACATCCACATTTTTTAATATGATTCAATTCAGTTTTATTTCTACACCACAGTCACCTCGTGGTGTTGTAAGGGAAAGACCCTAAAATATTAGGGAGAGATTTGACTATTTGCTTGTTTATAAAACAGGAAGAAAATCGTTTTCAAATAAGGAAGATTTAAAAGTAATATAGTCAAAGGTCTGGCTGTGTTCAAATCTATTTGACAGTCTATAATATTAGGCTAAACCCACACATATTTGTAAAGGAGGAACAGACTGCTCTTAAAAGGACAACACTTTATAGCCTTTTATCACGTGTATGTAACATATGATTTAATGCCATTCCCACTTATTATTAAAGTTTAATTTCTGAGCTCTTACTTTCCCGCAAACAATCACGCAGTTTCCGGTGTTGAACCAACCCTTAGTGTCAAACTTGACAAACCTCCAACCGTTCAGCTCCGTCCAGCCTGCACTGTGGTCCAGCCGCCACCGCTGCAGCAGCAGCAGGGACATTTTGGCTCAAACGGAGCGGAGGGTGAGGTGCTGAGCCCCGGGGAGGGTCCGCGGCTCCGTCCCGCTCACGACACCCTAGAGCCAAAATGGCCCATTCATCCCCACTCTCTATAACCTTGCCAGCCCTCGCAGAGGATGACAGGCATGGAGGAATTGATCAGCACGATGCAGCACCGTCAGAGGTGATCAATGAAATGGGATGTGATGTGTAAAACCACCCAAACTCTTTTAACCCCTCCGTACTCGCAGACCCGGCTGCAGTTTTAATAACGCAGTGTTAAAAGCAATATAAACAGTGACTATAGTAATGGATGCAAACCTACCAAAAGAGAATGTAAATTGCTCAAGCAGATATAAAAGACTAATAAAAGTCTTAATAACTGTATTATTGGTTTGTAATGTAGTAATAATAATAATAATAATAATAGGATAATAATAGAAGAAATAATACAACTAAATAAAACTGAAGGATAAAACTGAAATTAAATGAAACAGAGTACAATTGCTCACTTCCTCTTTTCCATTTTTAGATAGTCAACCTGTTTTTGATGATGCAGAAGAGCACTTTTATTAACTTTTCCCCTCTTTATTATTGTTCTACTTGTCAAAAATTATCAACATGAGTTTAATTTCTTATAATATTTAGACAACTGAAATGCTGTTTACGTTATCCAAAGTAGTAATGCTAGTAAATGTTGTGTATTTTGTTACATTGTACTGTAATACTAACATTAAAAGATTATAGACTTCATTGCAGCATTTTACTATAAATCTAAGAAATTTGGATATATTATTACAATATAATGTTATTATTATATTTTTTCAACCTGCTTTATACGATATGGAAATGCTGTTTAAAGTTCCAACAACCTACTCATAATGAGACCAAATATGGCTTACATTTAAGAAAAGAAGTAATTCAATTACAAACAATACAGAAATTAAACCAAGCAAGAAATAAATGTGTAAAATTACTGAAACAAGTTCTGGTAGCTCAGTGCCAATGCTGTTATGTTATTACAACATTTAAGGTTTTTATTAACTCCAGTTAACAAAAAATGACAGAAAATATCCTGTTGTAGGACTGTGCACTAGTAACTGCTAAAATTTCTATAGTACATAGTGGGGGGGGAAGGAACGTTTCTATTTGTCTATCACTTCACTTACTATCACTAACTTTGATGCAGTATGAATGGGGAGATTTGTTTCATTAGGAAAAGCTGTAAAATGTATAAAAATACAGTTAAAAGTACAAAATTGATGCCTTCCTTCATATTTTCATTTTCAAGTTGTCCAGTTGGTCTTCTGGGCCAATTCTGTTACCTGGGCCTTAGGTTTGACACCTAACAGGGAAAGGCTACACTGACTGCTAGGTGGTTGCCAGGCAACGTGATGGTGCCATAATATATCATGTTTAATTCAACCTTTGTAAATATAAAGTAGAATCATACACTGTATAAAAATTATACAGTTCTTTCATAAGGTTGATGTAGGCACATGAATACTAAAATGGTCATTTTCACCCATTGCTAGGTGGTAGCAAGGTAACATGATGATGTCATAATATCCCATATAGATAAGAACCTGTGTGTCAGGTTTTGCTGCTCAACTCTTGATGTTATAGGATGAGTTTTTAAACAAGCGCACGCAGATTTGGTGTATCGTAGTGGGATAACATAGAGCCGCTTTTATTTTTGATATTTTGCAGATTATGCTTCTGCTGTGTCTCATAAAAAGTTTTAATGAAGTACTTTCACTGGTAAGGAAGTATTTTTATATTAAAAAAAAAAATCATCCCCATTTTTAAAGAGGTGTTGCAGAGTAGGGAGCAGCCCAATAATGGGAAGCCCATGAGAAATCAGAACATTTTATACTGTATAATTACTATATCAATTGCCCTGAAAAAAAAAAAAAAATAATGACAATTGCAAGCCAACCACCCGTCTCCATAAATATGCATTAAGTAATATGACTACCACTTATTGATATGGAGGCCACACTAAAGCACTTCATTCAACAATGGTGTAATGGAGCTGAAAAAATGCCGTTTGATTACAGCCATAAATTCATCATATGGATAACATGACTGGGCCACGTCTTAATCTTTGGATTCAATTGCTTTCAGTCACAGGAGTATAAAATTAAATACCTCTCTCTACAGCCTCCATTTACGAACGTTCATAAAGAACTAGGTTGGTAAAAAGAGCTCTTGAATTGGAATGCGATGCTGTGATAGGATGTCACTGTTCCAACAAGTTGGTTTGTTCAATTTCTTTTCTCCAGGATTTTGCACAATTCAGTTTTATTTTATTTATGTAGTGCCCATTCACTACAACAGTCACCTCAAGGTGCTTTCTACTGTAAGGTTAAAACACCTACAATATTAGAAAGAAACCAATCACACAATCTTCTATGAGTAAGCACTTGGCAACAGTGACAAGTGCTTCCAAGTAAGCCAGCAGACAGAGCAAAGTGCTGTGCAAGTGGTGGACTACATGTAGTGTTACTGCAAAGTGTTTAGGATCCACAGCAGCTCAGCCACAAAGAGGCAGACCACACAAAATTACCATCAGCACAGAAACTGTACACCGGGAGCTTCATGGCTGAGCAGCTCCTGTAGGTGTTATCTGTAAGGGCTCAGCAGTTTTGGCCATGTAATGTAGCATAATAGGAAAAATGTCTCATTAACATTTACATTTTTGAGTCACTTTCCAATTGTTGTTTTAGTAACTATTAGATTGCTATGGCTATGACTTAAGGGTTAGCACTCTTATTTCCTTTACTACTCTCTGTTAAAGAGGGAACTAAAAGCATCTTTCCCAGCATTTCGAGAATTAAAACAGCTCCAGTTATAGCTGCCCAACAGGTTCTTCGGCTCCAGAGGAAGCCAAAAGAGCCTGCCTGTACTCCTTGTAGTGGAGTGAAAACGAGTACTCAACCCAACCCAAAACTTTTCCAAAAATAAACATGTTAGGGAAAGTTGGTGGAGCAAACCACTGTGAGACAATGAGGTTGATCCACTTTTTTTCTTCAAAACTTAAGCGTTTTTTTCTTCCTATAGAAGCTTAAACACTATATTAAATAATTATATAGAATTACAGTAATGTGTTGAAGACAACATTGTTTTTCCTAGAAAGAGCTCTGGATGCCCCCCTTCCTTATCCCTGTTTCCACGAGGGCTCATGGACACACTGTAACCAAAGATCATCTGACTCAGTGTCCCGACAAAGAAAATTTTACTTTGAAGGAGTTTGTCCCAATAATTTATTACACTTTGACATTAGGACTTCTGGAGTACATGAGAGCTCAGTTATTAATGAAAACAAGTATTTCACACATTAAGGCCTCACCAGACCACTTTACAGCTGCTCATCGAGGCGGATAGGTAGCAAAATATGGTTGACAAATCTGAACAGTAAAGTAAATGAAGAGAAACTCTAATAGCCCAAAAATGTTTTATTAAATTCATAATCACCACTATAACGTTAAGTGAATCACTCATTCACATTAACTGCAATTTAATAATCTCTTAAATACTAGCCACGTTTAACCATATAAGAAGTTTATTTCTAAACTATTGCGAGTCCTTTGGGTGCTGAGAGTTACAGATACTGTGTCCACAATATCACCGACTAGTGAAATCAGAACTTAGGTGTGTGTCGTAGTGCTGCTGCAGGCTAACCCGAAATGGTTCACGTCTCTGGAGATGATGCACCGCACCTTTAACAACCGTTCCCCCACAAAGGGAGGTGCCCCTTGTGAGGCTGTGAGAGGTTAAAAAAATTAAAATTTAAAACTGAAAACGGTTGACCAAGGGGGCAAAAAAAATAAAATAAAATAAAAGGAAAATCAGTTTGCTTCATTCTTTGAGGCTTCGTCAAAGTTCTCCACGAGATCTGCAAGACAGAAAACCACAAAGATCACCTGATTTTGTTCTGAAAGCAGAGCACAGTGTTCGGTTAAAGAGATTCAAGAGACAACTGCTGAAAGTGACAGTGATTTACTCCTCAAGGGAACCCCCCCCCCATTATTCCTGATACCCTGAACCTTTAAACTATCTGATTAAACACACAAAATAACTGATGAACTACTATCTGTGCCCCAAGCAAGATCAAAACCAGATATAAAAAACTAAAGTGAGATTTTACAGAGAAAGAAGCTTTGTTTACTTCAAGGATAATAATTTGTATCAGTACCTGGGACATCGTCATCATCCTCTTCTGCGTTTTCCTCCTTGACTGCTTTCATTTCCATTGCTAAAAAAAATGAAAACACAAAAATGTATCAAATGTTAAGGGTCACATTACAACTTCCATAATGCTAACATCCACTGATCCCTTGGTACAAAGCGGTGCTCTGCTGGGAAATTATTGCAGACTAAATATAACCCACCATTAAAACCAAACAACAACCTCCAGGGCTGTAAAATTAAGCTAGAAGTATCATGATTAACCCTAATGTTATAGACTCTGATGTTAAAATGACTCATTTTCAGAAGAAGAAATAATAAATGATCGCTTCATCACAACTAGATAGTGACTCACTTTTGTTATTGCTTAGTTAGAGGTGTGGTAGTGCTGACTGATGTATATTACCACCCCCACCAAATGGAATTGTGGTGCCTTTTGGAACACCTTAGTACAGTTATGAGAAATATTATGTTTGTTTGCTACAGGTCATCCAGGAACTTTGTGTTTCAGTTTTATTTTACTATCATATTTCTCATATTTAGTCTGTTACACACCTAAGGGACAGCTATCAAGCTGTACTCAAGCTAACTAATGCTGATGTTTAAAAGTCAGAGTCCAAAAAGAAATGTGTCGAATTACATCAGCCATCTTTTATTTACAGTCTACGAGAGAGGCACAGAACCTGCCACGCAACTTGCAGAATGAGCTGCCAACATAATATCAGAGTAGCTGTGCTAAAAGACCACAAAACATTATCATAAGCTGCAGAACGGCCCCTAAGAAGACGTCACGGTGACATTTTCCTTTATTTCTGCTCCTGTGTTGGACTCTGCACAGATTCACAGCACAGGGTTAGCTGTGCTGTGCTTCCAAGTGAAAAAGATGGTCCTGTCTCCCATGTTTGCTTCACTGGGTTTATTTTCATCTCCATGTGCATCATCTACAAGGCCAGCCCCTGCAGACTGAATCATCTAGATGCTCAGACCGTGTGCTGGAAGCGTTCCTGCCCTTACCAACTACCAATCACTCCCTGAGTGCTCTGATTCTTTCAGACTCACAGTCACGTTACGTCTAATCCTCAGTAACTCTAAACAAAACACTGCTGGATTAATGCACAATAATGTAAGAGCAAGTGTCTTAAGCAAGTTCAGCCATGACCAGCTGCAAACGCCCAAGTCATTTAAGCTCTGCGTTTGCCAACAGGGAGACCTGAACAATAGTCTCTCCTCTCACCACAATAATTCTTGTGTGACAAAAAAAACCCTCTGTCTGACGTGACCGTGACCATTATTTGCATGACAACCTCAGAGGGCACTGTGACATTGTGACACAGAACGTGTGTTTTTGTGTGTGCATGCTCACATTGCCGTGGGAACTGCTCAGCCAGCTTGCGCAGGCTGCTGAGGCTGTCGGCTCCCAGCTGGCTCAGGATGCCGGGCAGCATCTCTGTCAGCTGTTTGGTCTCTCCGTGGCCCGTGATGGCGAAGGTGTTGGCAGACAGAGACGCCTGAACTTTGGGGTTGTTGAAGTGAATCACCGTCCCGTCATCTTTTATCATATTCACCTGAGAGAAAGAGGGAAACCGCACAGTCTGGATTAGAGCCTTTATCCTACAAGATTTTGCACTGTCAGGCTTACTAACACCAGCCCAGGTATATTAGACACTCTGGTGGGCAGAGGATTCCAAAAAAAGAAATACATCTTAATGCTCTGAGGAAATAAAGTACTACAAATATAGAAGTACAGTAGAAGACATTTCAGTTTTCAAGAATCTGTGACAAATGCATTAATGTCCTTTGAGTAGTTTTTGTTGGGCCTGTCCCAGAAACACCCACTGTACAGATTATGATATGTGACTGTATCAGGTTCCAAATTAGCAAGTGTGTGATGTGAGTCAACCAAAATAAAGACGTATGAGACTGTTGGATTTAAGACTGGTCTATGAATCATGTTTTTCCTGAGGCACTAAACACCACAGTTTGCACATTTAAACAGCCACATATAAGGTAAACAGATTTAAGCTAGGGGCTGGGTTGAGCATAATCAAACTCATCAATGGAAAACAAAATATATTATTTGATGCTTGATGCCAAAGTAACGAAAAAATATATACATCTAGCCCAAAATCACCACGTTGTACAGGCCCTCAAATAAAACCCAACAAAACTAACTGCTGTAATTATCTTAATATAAACAGTATGCTGTAAAGACAAAATGTATATTCAGTCAAAAAAAGAAAAGAAAAAAACAAACAAATGTGCATCAGGTAAGGGTCCCTTTTTTGTTTATGCTCTGATGTAACAAGGACACTTTATGGTATGCCCGTTTGCTGAAAGCTCCCTAAAAATAAACTGGAAGATGACATGACTGCATTTCACTTAGGCGCCCCCCCATCTTTCATCCCTTCGTATGCCGCATGACATAATGATAAAAAATTCAGGATCCTCAGAAAGAAACAAATCAAAATAGAACAGACACGGAGAGTAACAGTAGCATTAGTTTCCCTTTGATGGCTCACCTCTTCTATCCCTGCGATGTTGTTCACTGCCAGTTTCTTCAGAGAGCCCTGCAGCTTTTTGTCGTCAGCTGTTGCCGTTTTGTGAACAACCTTTTTCTTCCTGCGGGCCGTTCCCTGAAGGGGGAAAAAATGGATTTCATAACCGAGTGAACCAGAATGTCAAACATAGTTAAGGTCACATGCATCATCCTGTCACGGACATAAAATTACCCTCACAGAAAAAGACCTGTTTTTATTATTATAAATGAGTGGCTTATTCTTTCCATCTCAGAGTGCATTCTTCAAGATAATTACATTAATCTATAAATACTGTGGCTCAGGAGGCAGAACAGTAGTCAGGTCATTTTCAAGGTCGGTGTCTTTGGTAAAGATTTTGAACCCCAAATTTCCCCAGAAGCAGCTGCATTTACACAACCCACAATGATTGTGATTGGCTCATTCATTACAATCATTTTAAATAAAAACAAAACAAAACAGATTAACTAATAGAAAATGGAGAGCCTCTACTGGCCACTAGTACTTAGTGTCAAAATTGCAGAGCAGCGTCGGTACATCCACAAACAGCTAAAATACAGTGCTCCATTTGAAATGGAAAGTTGGAAATCTTGGAATTTTCAGCTGGAAGTTAGGCTTCCCACATGCACCAACATTGTGAGTGTAAACGGTAGGAAAACTGAAGAACCTGCCATGTGTACAACCACTGTTGTGTATTTGTCACTGGTTAGACAAGCAAACACAGAACCAAACCTTTTCATTAACATGTTGTGGCGACATGCTGTGGCGTCATGCTGCAGCAGTGGCGGCAATGACAAAAAGGACAGAAGGAAGGGCTGAAAATGCTAAGATTCTCACTGGTAGTGATCAGGATGGACAGGATTAGAAATGAGTACATCAGAAGGAGAGCTCAAGTTAGAGAGGCAAGGCTGAGATGGCTTGGATATGTGCCGAACAGGGGTAGTGTATATATTGGACAATGAATGTTGAAGATGACACTGCCAGGCTGCAGGAAGAGAGCAAAACCACAGGGAAGATTTCATGAAAGCAGTGAAGGAAGACATGCAGGGGGTTGGTATGACAGAGAAGATGCTAGGGATAGGGTGAGATTGAGGCAGGTGATCTACTATGGTGATCACTAAAGGGAGCGGCTGAAAGTAGATGACGACAATGTCTGGAACATGCTTCACTTTAAATTTAAACATCTGTCCAGTTAGGAAGACCTGAGCGGTAGGGCTGGGCGATAAATCTCATATCCCGATATAAGACATCTATCGCCCGATAACGGTATAAATCACAAAAATGTAACATTTTCTGTAAATTCTGTGAATCTCGGGCAGCTCGACTTGCGGGAAGTGTTTCCAGCTGCGCGTCATGTACCTGGAGTCGAGTGTTTTAACCGATGCATGAAACGATACATTTTTAGACATAAGTTGTAACGGCCACCGTTTTCTTTGTGAGTATTTATTACACGGCGTGCTGCGGGGAAAAGCCTGTTCTAACGTTTGAGTCTAAGGTTTATTTTTTTTAGCACCTAACAGCTCTTTTTTGCTTCTCATCCGTAAATACTCTGCATACTCTTTCACGTGATTCAGTTTATTTTGAAAAGCCTTAACAGGATCTTGAGCTTTATTGTGAAAGGTTTATGTGGAAAATAAACAAGCGGTCACGCGATGCTTTTACCGTCGTTGTTGCTAACGACAATGCATAAAAACAGGCGCTTGTCCGTCCGTAGTGTGGTTATATTAAATATAAGAGAAAGAGAGAACTTTAAGAAATTAATATAGCCACTACAGTGACCATCAAAACGATGAAAAAAATATTGCCGTAAACAGTTTATTTTGCGACACCACGAAACAAACGATAGCGTAAAATGAAACGATAGATGTTTTTATATCGTCATCCGATATATATCGTTATATTGAACATCCCTACTGAGCGGTGTACCATAAAGACAGACATAATGAGTTCCCTTATTTTACATGACTGGTGCTAAACATATAACCTAGTCCAAAGGAGATTATGCACGTTACTCAATTTCAAACTGCTGAAGAAGAAAATTTATCCCACAGAAAGAAGCCGAGCAGTACAATTAAAGCAGAATTGGTGCACTCTCAGAAATGTACCTGAATTCATTTAGAGATAAAGAAAACACATTTTGATGCTTGGTTAATTTTATACCAAGTCTGTTTTACAGTGCCAGCAATACAGCTAATAGAGCATAAGCCTATTTCAAGGCTAGTTATCAACAGGCAACAAAAATCAAAGGAAATGTTTTCACTTTGGAACAAAGGTAAACACCACGTCATCTTCATTGGTATATGGGAGACACACTGAGTAATGTGAAGATTCCATGTCACATGAGAAACAAACAGTAGCACTGAGAATGTACTAAGTGACAACATAAATGTATGAATTCACATGATTTTCTGCAGCACTGCTTTCTTTACTTATATATAACTGGATTAAGAAAGAAAGCTGCCAACCACGGTGGTGATACTGGGGGTTTTGTCAAGCTGTGTAATGTAAAGAAATCCTGTTTATGTTCAGTGTCACAGCACAGGTCACTCCACTGGACAAGTACAATTGATTTTTTTAAGTACCAAGAGAAAAGACATACCTTACTGTATGTCATGTGACCTTCCATGTGACCATATTAAGCAAAACATGGTCAGTATTGATGCACTAGTAAGCAAAATATTACACCCAAAAAAGGGAAGTTAGTCCAAAAGTTAAAAACCACACTACTCAATTGAAGCGAATCAAACTTCTGTGAACAGAAAACATAGAAAGGTGCTTAAGCCATGTGAGATATTGGTTGCCTCCTCCACCCAGTGAGCTAAACTAGTGTCCACTAACCTTTATTTTATTTTAAGGAAGAGCTTTACTCCCACCCAAATACTTAAACCAGACATTATGCATCTATATTTCAGCACCACAAATTCATTGAGATATATACACAGAAACAAGAGTCTGTTGAGGGTCACTCCAGTTTTAAAAAAAAATGTTGAGAATGTCGATGTGAGGTTAAAGTTATTTCAGAGCAAGAAAAACAAATAACGCCACCTAGTGTGTGACTGAAGGCTTCACAATAAGTGTGAACAAAGCCAGAGAGGCCACAGATGAAGGGGGGCACAGCTCTGCCCTCCCCCAAAAAGGGAATGCTGAGGTCAGGAGGAAACACCTGACCTCAGCTGAATACCATCACACCTTGAAATGAGCAGGAAAATGAACCCATGACAGATGAATCCAAAAGGTGACATCTGTTAAGTTACCATAATTAGAATAAAAGAAGAGATCCAGCAGACTCTTACCTTTCCACCTATTCGGACCTGAGCCTGAAGTTTAGCGAGCTTCTCTTGATTCATAGTGTTCTGTTTTGAAAGTAAAAAACAAAACAAAAACAAAACACACATTTAACGTGATTTTATTCCCATGCTTATCAAAGAGGGGAAAAAAACAGTTTTTGTTTTTTTCAGCTCTTAATACCACCATCTGCCTGAGGAGCGCCGCATGCTGCTGCTGAAATACAATAGTCCCAGCATGAGCTACAATAATCCCCCAAAATAACAAACTGGAAATGAGCTGACTGACAATCTAATCGTTATACTCAAACTGCTGACCATTATACACTGAATGTGATGAAGAGATATATCCGGGCTTTGTCGTTTTAAATTACATCCACGATAACTGTAGCTAGTTAGGCTGCTAACTAGTTGAGCAGCTAAGCTAATGCTAGCATCAAGCCAGAAGAAACAAGCTGAACGCACCTGCTTTGGTATCGACACCTAAATTTAAGCTCAAATCCAACGATGGAAACAAACCAGCGCAGATGTCTGCTGAGAAATACCCCCCAAATTACCTGTGGTAATGAATTTGCTGACGGTCAGTTGTACTAGTCTCGCTGTTAACCACCCAGCTTAGCTTAAACTATCGTTAAGTCAACAGCAATTACATACATTTCCTGTTGGAATTTTCACTATAAAGTTTAAATAACGCCCGTCAAACGATGTTATATAGCTTTTATCCAGGTGAAAAGGACATAAATACAAATGTTAAAAATATCTCAAGTTAAATTTAAACTTATATTAACTGACATATGTAAATATATTGTATATTTGCTATATTTCGATGTAGTTCAAACTTTTATTTTGGCACGACTTTCCGGTGTCACATCAGAATTTCGTTGTCTAGCTTCACTATGTGACAAAGCAGCGAAGAGCACGCGGTTATGTGGATGTGATGTCATATGACCCGCCCCTCCAAAAGGAAAATGAATCACCGTTGGCCAATAATAAAACGCGGACACACACGCGCGCACAAACGTGCACGCCCACAAACACAACATGATTATTACAAATATGAAATTTTTAGGGAAGTTTACATACATTCGTCACGGACATTAATGTCATGGTAATTTGGGGCTTTTCATGATTTTTTCGATTTTTTCTTTTTTCAGGTTGGTATGACTGGACAAAATCCTTTAATTAATTTAAATAAACAAGAACTGTGTGCACAAATTTGTGTTTATTTTGGATTTTCTATAACCCATACAGGGTATATATATGCACAAAATCCCATTAATGATTGGTTAAAGTTGCATCTCGACCACTGATATTTGACCAATCTTTTTGGCAGATTTGGTAAAGTTTTAATTGGTTTCCCGGCACAGATCTGGCTATTAAGCATAGTCCACAAATTATCAATAGAGGTTGAAGTTGGGGTTTTGGGAAGGCCATTTTAGAAACTTAATGTTAGCCTGCTTTAGCCATTCCTAACCCATTTTTGATTTGTATTTGGGATTATTGTCTCTTCGAACACCCAATTGTGCTCTTCCCTTCTTCATTATTCTAACCACTTTGTGCAGTGTACCAGTACCACTGGCAGCAAAAGAGTCCTAGAGTGTAATGCTACCACCACCATGCTTGACCAATGGGAAAAGTGTTCCTAGGTTTAAAAGCCTCATCATTACTACTCCAAACATACTTCTCGTCATTGTGGTCAAATAGCTCAAACTGTTCTCCAGAAGCCATTTGGTTTGTCCATGTGAATGGCTGCAAACACTAGTCGAGCCTGAAGGTGTTGATTTTGAAGCAGCACCTCTCAGACCATGGTGATGTAAAACTCACTTCACTGTGGACAGTAACACTGGCGTCCCAACAGTTTCTAATTCATGACAGGCTTGAGCCTTGGTTGTGCCCGGGTTGTTTCTGAACATCCTAACCTGTTTCCTCTGATCTAAAGGTGACAGTTTGGGTCTTCTTCCAGACCTTGGAAAAGTGGTGATACATCTGGAAACTGGTAGTTGTGTACAGGTAATTAGATTAGATTAGATTAGATTAGATTAGATTAGATGAAACTTTATTAATCCCTCGGGATTAATAAACAATTAAAATTATGATCTTGGAATCTGCAGTTGTTTCAAAATGACTCCAAGACACCTTCCCAACGGAAATCTACAATTCTACAGATCTCCTTTGAGAAATTACCAGTTGTTGTCAATTGTGATCACCAAGGAGAAGTTAACACTTTTTGGCCTTGTCAAGTTAAAAGACATTGTAGAACCTTGAGCTCTGCTTATTAAAAGATCTAATTGAGTGTATGACTATATTTTAGCCTGTGTGTAAACATTTGATCCTGTGTGGACTACAGGAAATCAAAAATAAATTGTGCAAACAACTCTCATTTCCTATGGTCATTAAAGATGTAAGTTGTACTATTATTCAACTCTGGAAAAATAACTGTTCAAATCATTAAAAGTAGATTTAAACTTCTGACTGAAGTGAACATTCAAAGGGACCATGGAAAACTAAATAATCTAGGCAAATAAACAGAAAATTGTAAATTTTACACACACACACACACACACACACACACACACACAAATGACAGCAATTTTGCATTTTTTTTCTCTCAAATAAAATTTTAGTAACAAAACTTTTGATTTTTTTTTCTTGGAAATAACTCCACCCAGTTTCTTTCTTTTATTAAAGAAAGAAAGAAAGAAAGAAGAATTGTAACATATATTTATTAAAAAACAAAACAAAACAAAACCTTTTTCCTGTGCACAGTTTTGTAAAATCCCAACTTTTCAATGGGGCTTTTATTATGAAACGCGGCTGTTATACATCCGGGTCACTTGGCTAACTATCGGTCACTGCTATTAGCTGTTCCCGTCCGCATTTTGACAAGGAAAAGCACTCAAAATGCAAACCTCTCTGCTGAACTTCGGCCTTTTCTCAGTTTTTCAGCTTTTAATCTCTTTATCGTGTTTCCAGGAGGTTGTGGAAGCCACCAGCGGGAGAGGTGAGTTTAAATCTGGAGTTAATGATTGATTTAAAGCAGGATCTTTGTGTAGCTTCATTGATGTTGTCATCAGTGGCAGAGCAGAGCAGAGCCAGATGTCTTTCACCCTGAAACCTAATATCCGTGTCCTGGTTTACTAAGCAGGTGTATGCATGTGTTTCTGTCGGGCAGACATAATTTGTAGTTTTTCTGGTCAGCTTAGCCGAGTTGTTTTATAGCTTTAAGTCCTCTACAGACCTGAATTTTCCTTTTAGTTTAACGATTTCTTTATTACTACTGTATTAACTTATAATTATACTCACTCAAATTAAAATGTTTTTCGCTAAGAACACAGGAAGATGAGATATATGCTTAAATAAAATATACCTACATGAATGTAGATGCATTTTGATTGGAAAAAAAGTTGTACAATATGAATGTAAATAGTAGTGGGCGTTAAAAGAAACAAGCTAGTGAATGCGATTAAAGTTTAGTACTGAAACAAATGATTAATCCGTTGATTGCAATCTTAATTATTCAGAAGTACCCGAAAAGAGTAGAAAATAAAAAGGATGTTAAATAAAATGTTTTTTTTGTCTTATTATCAAACAGCTTTTTCTTCTTGCAGATTTTGCCGGTTTATTTCTGATAAATTCGCCACATTTTAATTCTCTGTTTTCCCATTTTTTTCTTACATTTTTTCCTCATAAATTTTCCAGATTTTAATTTTAATAGTTTTTTCTTTAGTAAATTTTCCACTTTATTTTTGTTTATCTAAAATGTATTTCATGCTTATTCATAGTACTACTAGTAATAAACTACTACTACCTTTATTACTGGTGAAGTAGCTGTATAAAGTACCTTGTTTCAGCCCTGTTTGCTATAGCACTATCTAGCCAGCGACTTTTATATGACTAATATCAAATAACTTGCCATTCAGTTGTATTTGCCAGAGTTTCCTCATACCTCTATCTATTGATTGAGTATTTAGGGCGAACACACCCTGGTGTGCAACACAATACCAGATACACAGTGTGGGTGTGCTCATTGATTGTCTCTGCCTGCAGGATTCGGTGATCACATCCACTGGAGGACGCTGGAAGATGCCAAGAATGAAGCTGAAGCCAGGTGAGCTAAAATATTACAAACACTTCCTGAAATGCTGCCAAAGAGCCTTTTGTGCAAAGATTAGCCCGAGGCAGCTGTTAAAACCCCCCACGCATATATCTATTTTTGTCCTGGTTAGAGGAGCAGATTGACAAGTTGTCAACGAGCGGGTGTAGTGTTTCATGTGTGGCAATTTCAGGCTTTAAAAACATGGAGCAGTGTGAGGAGTTTTCAGTTTGGAACAGCATGAGTTTAATTTTGGTTTTGATGCACTTTTAAATGTGTTTAAATTAACAGCGGGCTGCCGATCATGGTCATCATCCACAAGAGCTGGTGTGGAGCCTGCAAAGGTAAAATAATGTTCCACCGAAAAGTCTCTTCTATAACGTAAAAATACGCCACATTAGGTGTAATTAAAATCATGGTGAACGTTTTTGAATTTAGTCGATTGACATTACTTTGAAGAGACAATCAAAGACAGACATGTAGCATATTTCCTGCTTAAAAATTATTTTATTTTTTTTACAGAAAACATTTAAACATAAAAGGGTTAAAATTTAGACAAGTTGTCTGAGTCATAAAGACATCAAATACTGTACACGTGAAGCTTTTATGATCAGTAAATTTATGTACACGTAATAATAGTAGGTTCACTGTGTTGAACAACCAGGACAAGGTGTTGAAATTACGCTTACACCTCTTAAGATACCACATTTTTTTTGTAAGTGACTGGTTCACTAAGTGTTAAAATGTGGACATTTGAGAATTTAGTATGTTAAACTTTAGATGTGTGGCTCATGAACAAGAATAAACATGTTGTGTTGTCTGTGAGAACAGGCTGTTGTATGGATACTTTAAAACGCCCCTAAAGCGCTGCTTTTTTAGTGCAGGGCATGTTACCAGTGGTTTAGCAGCCTGCCAGAAAGCTCCTGAAAACCTGTAAGGTAGCAATGCACAGATGCTTAAACACCTGAAGCTGTACAGATGCTGCTGAGCCTTTTTAAAACAGCAGTGATGTTAGTCGCTTATGTCAGGTGTTTGTGTATGTGGACTCCCAGGTATTTAAATCTGTGCATCCGCTCAAACCCTGGGGTCTGTTTATGATGAGCAGCCAATCAGAAGAAAGTCGCCTTAAAGGTAGATGAGCTAAACCAGCTTCTTTCAGACAGAAGATGAACTAAGGAGCTAAACAAGGATGATTCTGAGTCATGCAAGGCCCCTCTTGTAAAGTCCAAGAATGACAAAAGTTGGAGACGAAATCTATCTACAATGCTTGAAATTGAGTTTTATATTTGTTTAATTAACTTAGGATATTGCTTAGCAATTTAAATGTTACAGAAAATATATTCATGGAAAAATATTTCTGTTGAAAGCAGAATCAACTGTTTTTATCAGCTTTTTAAAACGATCCAAATCGCAGCTACAGTGTTGTTGTTAATCAGGAAGCCTGTCTTTGGATCTCAGCCAGATGTGTAATGTGGAAAATTGGGACAAACAAAGCAATCGGGAAATGACAAAAACCGGAAGGGATGTTGGAAAAAGTGACTATTTTCAGTAACAAGTGAAATGTAACATGAGAATTCAGCAGATCTGAAAATTTGCGTTTTATTTTTGGACTTAACGAAATGTCTTAATTCTAAAACTAAAGAACAACAGAGGCTTTTAATTATTTAAGCTTCTTCACCGTAAATATAAAAGCTCTGGTTGGTTTGCATTTGATTGTGGTGTAAAATAACCTCTTTATTATGTTGTTGTTTTTATAATCAGCACTGAAGCCCAAGTTTGCTGAATCCAAGGAGATCTCTGAACTGGCACACAACTTTGTAATGGTGAACCTGGAGGTGAGGATATATTGAAAGCACCTTAAAGCAGCTGCTTCTTATATTTTCTGTTTATTTCAGTGTATTGATGTAAAACTATCAAGTTTTTGTTCCCTTTTATTTCTTGTTTTATCGTCATGCTACAAGTCAGAATTGACACATTGGCTGTTTTTGGATTTGTTTCCACTAATCTCTCATTTTAACAGGATGAAGAGGAGCCAAAGGATGAGGCCTTCAGCCCAGATGGGGGATACATTCCTCGGATTCTTTTCCTTGGTAGGAAGGCGGGGGCGTAATCAGCCTTGATGTAAACATCTTTGAGGAGTGACTCCTTGTGCAGTTAGTGGTAATAGTAATAGTTTTCTGGTCCAGGTTACATTATATTATCAGAAAACAGAAAGTTTTTAGAACTAAAGACAAAGTTAGTATTGTTATAAATAATACAACGAAAAGTTTCTAAACAATATTATCATACAAGTCTCATCCACTTCTCTTTGGGAAATGTTTAAACAAGACCTAATGGGCAGGTTGAACTTCCTGCAGCTCTACACATAAACTCAAAAGTTTATGAATGAATTGTGTCTGTACCTTTTATGCACTTATTTGCCCTAAAAAGAATAATTTGGCCAGACATTCCTTCCGAGAAAATATATCAGATCTGAACCAGAGGTTGCCATGACCCTGTTGTAGGTCAGACAGGCTGTAAAAGGTGTGGAAGCTTGTTTCAGCCACTGAAAAAATTTTTTTGCTATCCATAAGTCAAAATTTATATGGAGAGAAATTTGCCTCAAAAGTGTTACAAATGGGTAGGAAGCGTGAACTAAAATTTACAAACGTGAGCAACTTTTGAGGACTCACAAATGCACACTCCAA
This sequence comes from Perissodus microlepis, assembly GCF_051167445.1. Taxonomy (NCBI): domain Eukaryota; kingdom Metazoa; phylum Chordata; class Actinopteri; order Cichliformes; family Cichlidae; genus Perissodus; species Perissodus microlepis. Next base: position 25,122,996 of record NC_140478.1, read on the forward strand.
TCCACGTAAACTGTTTTAAAAATGCGTATATCCAAAGAATCCAAAGGCTAAAAGTACAGGCAACATCCCTTGCTTACTTGCTGGGGCGACAGTGGCTCAAGAGTTGGCAGTTCGTCTTGTAATTGGAAGGTTGCCGGTTCGAGCCCCAAGGTCATTGTGTCCTTGGGCAAGACACTTCACCCGTTGCCTACTGGTGGTGGTCAGTGTCCGGCAGCCTCGCCTCTGCCAGTGCGCCCCAGGGCAGCTGTGGCTACAATGTAGCTTGCCATCACCAGTGTGTGTGAATGTGTGTATGAATGGGTGGATGACTGAATGTAGTGTAAAGCGCTTTGGGGTCCTTAGGGACTAAGTAAAGCGCTATACAAATACAGGCCATTTACCATTTTTACTTATAAAGCCTTAAATGCGTGTGCACAATTGCCTGATACGCACAGATCGTGTCCCAGGCCCACCTGGGATTTTTCACACTGAAAGCTTTGCACAGATCCACAGACGTAAGTTGCGTTCTTTCTCAGTGTAAAACTGGGACATCTTAGTTTTATGCTTGTGGATCATAAGGTATGCATTTGTAACACTTTTAACCTCCTAGGACCTGGCGTCCACATATGTGGACATCACATTTTGGGTTATTTAGACCAAAATACTCAATTTTGCTCTTCAAGGGCCTGATATCCACTTACGAGGACATTATACTGCTACTGTTCTATCAAAATTTTAAACGAATATCCTCATATGTGGCTCTGATTTTTCATAAAAACAAAAATAAGGTAAAAAAAAAAAAATCTGGTAATTCTTTGTTTTTACATTTATTGGGCCCCAATCAGCCCAAATATCAAAGAGAAATTAAAATTGCATGCCGTGGAGGAGTTCGGGTCTTAGGAGGTTAAAGCAAATGTCTCTCCATAAATTTCAAGTTATCAACTTAAAGTGTCAATTTAACTCAAATTTCAAGTTATGTTTTGAACTTTCAGTTATTTTCTTAGTAATTACATCAAAAATTTGACATAATGATGGGAAATTTTGACTTATGGATGGCAAAAAATGTCTTTTTCCCTTTTAGTGTTCCTTGATCATCAAAATGTTGAAAGCCGGTGATTTAGACAGCCAGCAGTCTTTATTAGTTTATCCTGCACGCACAGACACACGTTATACTAAGAAAAAGCTGTGCGCTGTGCTGGGAACTGCCCAGCATGGCAGGTCTCAGCATGCTGCTACATCAAAGGAGAAGCTGATTAACAGATGTATGGCTACAACAGCTGTGCTGCTCAATATCACTGCTCTTTGAGCTACCCGGCCCAGCCCTACACCACACCGCACCACCACCCAGACTTTTCTAATAAAACCCACCTCTTCATAAATAAACATCAGAATATCATATGAGGAATTATTCGTCAAGAACATCTTAGATTAAATGAAAAACACAGTTTTTGTTTTATCTGTTTCAACTATTTTTTTTTCTCCCCTCTTTATTTCCTTCACAGATCCGCTCGGCCATGTCCATCCTGAAATCAACAACAAAAACGGGAACCCCAACTACAAGTACTTTTACAGCAATGCAGAACACGGTAACAGTCCAGATGATCATTTCTCTGTTGGTGGGATATTAAATTCACTTCACAGCCAATTTAAGGTCGCTTTATATTATAAGATCCTACAAACTGTCCTCTATGAGCAAACACTTGGTGGTGGGGAGGAAGAACTCCCCTTTAAAAGGAAGAGCAGGCTCAGGGAGAAGACGCCCTGGTTGGTTTGGAGCTGAGGGGTAGAAAAGAGAGAAAACAGGACAAAAAACAAATTTCAGAAGAGGAGAGATGAGATTTACTGTACTGCAGACTACACTGAACACGTTTTTAGGTACACCTGTTTAACTGCTTGCTAACACAGATCTCTAATCAGCCAATCACATAGCAGTAAGCGAAACCATTTAAGCATACGGACAACCTACTGAGGTTCCAACTGAGCATCAGAATGAGGTGAAAAGGTGATTTCGTTTACTTCGAAGGTGGCAGGTCGTTGGTACCAGACTGCTCAGGATATATTTAAAAAACTGGAGACCAAACCGGGTGAAATTCCTGTTATTTAGGAACAGGAAACTGATGCTACAGTTTGCATGCCCTTACCAAAATCTGACAACAGAAGACTGGAAAAACGTTGCCTGGTCAGATGAGTCTCGATTACACAACACTGCCATGGTCTGGTCAGAATTTGGCATAAACAACAAGAAAGCATGGATGTATCCTGTATTGCAGGGGTGTCAAACATAAGGCCCAGGGGCCAGAATCAGCCTGGCAAAGACTCCAATATGAACCCAACAAGGTGGCTTTGGAAAATGTGAAGTAGGGTATAAATTTTATGATGTTTAACTGTATTTGTGTAAGTTTTACAGCTTGTCCTGCTGATTAAAAACCTCCCCCATGGTTACCAAAGTAACTGAGTAATACGTAAGAAATTAATCAGCAGCTAGTTTTTCTCATATTAAGACATCTCAGGGAATAAATGTGTAGTTGGACCTCTTCACGCCGACAGAAAGAGAGTTGCACTGTTCAGCCCACTTAAGATTAAACCATCATGTGATGTAAAATCACCTGAAATATGATCTCTTCCTTTAAAAAAGGAGTTCTTCTTCCCTACTGTCACCATGTAGTTAGGTATACATCACTGGATCATTAAGGATCTTTCTATAATATTGTAGGGTTTTTACCTTCATCTTAAAGCACCTTAAGACGACTGTGGTTGTGCCTTGTTGCTGTACAAATACAACAAAACTTCAGATATATCTTCCAAACTTTCAGCAGTTCATGTTTATTTATTTCTGCCTTTCTTTCCTCTCTGCTACTCAGTTATATCCGGTATGAAGGAGGCTCAGGACAAGCTGACAGGGGACGCCTTCAACCAAGGTCACACTGGAGATGAGCTGTGAGGAGGCTACGACGGGCTTCAGGCTGAAAGGGCTAAACTTCCTCTACCTGAGCCTGTGCTTTCAAGTTCCTCCAAACCACCCCTTAGGATATTTATCCCTTTTCACACAGTGGGGTTTGTCTCACTGACTGAAGCCAACCATTATAGGAATCGGTGCTTTAGTATTTCTCTCTGTCCTTTACTACTCCTCCTAATGTAATTAAATGCCATATACTGTACTTACTGTCTGTAGAGGATACAACCAACTCAAATTAGCCACGTTTACTGCCTTCTGTTGTCAGTTAGTTAGAAACATCACACCTTTGAAAAGCCAAGACTTTAGGAAGATGCTCCGTCTGCCATAGACAAGTTTCGTTTCTCAAACACACAAAGAGACCTTTAAAGTTTTCACCCAGGAGTATTGAAGCTATACTTTTCACCTTAGTTCTGATTAAGTATTTAAACGCCTCCAGTGATGTGCTTCCAGAGATCCTCTACAGTAGGTGTATCTTATCTGTCTGTGAAACTTTTCACCATGCACGACATGGGCTTTGAACTTCTGATTTATTACTGATTTATTCCCGCCAGTTTGTGTGTACTTACTCATCCAAACCATAGACAGTATGGAAGATGGCTGGAGCTACCATGATGCCACGCTCTGGTTAGTGAAGTCTTGTTCTAAAGCCTTGATGAGCTTATTCGCTGTCACCTTCTTTTGGGTTTTGAAACCATCAGCTCATCAGGAAGCGTTTAAAAAGTCAGGGGAGAGGGTCTTTTCCACATAGACTTCTATAGGACCTGAGGTCTTTTTGCAACCACTCGAGTCGCCCCCTGAAGATCATTAGAAAGAAAGCAGTTTTGAGGTACTTTGTGCTTCTGGCGTCACTTTTCAGACACTGAAACTGCCTCCACCTTTTATACCGTCTATGATCTATATCTATATTACAGTTTTTGTTTTTCCTGTTTTGCTGCTTGTAAAGTGACACCCCTCTTCATTTTTTATGGGCCTCATTAAACTCTTGAATTAAGGGAAGGGATCATTTGTGAAGTGTCTTGATGTATTTTATACATGAACACGGCCAAGTGTGCAAATAAAGTTTGTTTGGTTGAACGCTTTGACTTATTTCACTCTGAGCCTCACAAGGCTTTATTATTGTATTAAGTAAAACTGGAACTAGTCTCATAGCAGGACAGGAATCAGCTGGAGCACCTTTGGGTGGAGTTTGCATGCTCTCCCTGTGGTTTCCTACCACAATCCAAATACATGCAAGTTAGATTAATTGATTATAAATTGGTGTAGGTGAATGGGAGCAGGAATAGCCTAGCGACTTGGTAGGCTGTACTCCTCTTTGATAGGCTTCGGCCTCCTGGTTTAAAAAAAAAAAGAAAAAAAAAAAGGATAAACTAAACTAGGTGTGACTAAATAATCTTAAAACTAACCCACACAAATTTTTGAATGTGGAAAACTAAAATAAAATATAAAAAAAAGAGAAATGTCCTTAAAGTTTTAGCCTTTTTCAGTTTGATAACATTTGTCCACACAACCTGTGTGACGAAGCATAATATTCAGATTTTACCCAAATCCTACCCCTGAGAAACACCCTGTAAATTTAAACTAATACGACTAAAACTGAAACTAAACTAAAAAACTACAAAATACAAATAAGCCTTTTCAAACATTACCAGCTACAATGAACTGCAAATATTCAGACGAAGATGCACAACTAAGTCTGGAGCCAGATGCATTCATGACACAGCAGTCACATTAACAGTAAAAATTTTATTGTCTATGCAACAAAAGTGATCCCTTATAGTTAACATCAGAATATGACGGTAATCAGTCTGTATTTAAATTCACTTTGACAGCCGGTGCAGTTACATTAATACAAGTGCATTTATTTAAGACCGCGGACTGAAGTTGATCTGGACGTGGCCTTCATGTCGAGCCACATCTTTGAAAGTCTTACAGCATCTGATTTTTCTATTATAAAATAAATTACAGGGGGAAAGAAACGCTGAACAGACCTAACAGAAGACGAGAAAAAGAGAAATATGAGGAATGTGTGTCGTCATCAAAAGGCGTTCCAAGTAAAAAGTCCTCTCTGTATTGCTCGAGATGTGTCGTAAGGGCAACTTCTATCATTTAAACGATTTAACAGGTTTCTGGAGAGAGAGAGGAGTATTGCTACAATCACTATGACTGATAATTACACAATGCTGCTGCTGTAAAAATCAGCAGCATCTCCACATATAAAAATAAGCCTATAAAAAGCTGTGCAATACATCTGAACATTCAAAAATCACACAGCTACTATAAAACATGATCAAACTCTAAAATTTAAGGTTGTGCATGTACCATTTAACAGACCCCTGCAGGACGACACTTAAATGCATCGTGAGCTTCAAACTGCAGCTGTTCTGTCGCTGCGGTTTACACAACATCTGGAATGTCAGCAGGCCGGAGGTGGGTCCACTTCTTTTGTGTAATTGTTACACAATTACACAAAAGAAGTGCTGATGCGCTAAACCTGACTTTTAAAGACGCCTTGGCAGAGAGCAAAGCTACACCTAAGAACGAAGAGAGGGCGGGACACTGCATCCACCCCCCTCCTTGTGGAATATGCGACGAGGGAGGAGGCAGCTGCAAATTTAAAGTCTTCCATCCCTGGCGTCTCCTATGGCGCCCCAGACATCAAAGACGAACTCGTCGGGAAAGGCGAAGTCTCCGAGGGTCTCGTCTAACGCCATGGCGAATTCATCCGGGTTCTTCTTGTCGCGTCCGACCTCGACCATCGTAGCAGCTGGAGAGAGAGGAGGAGATAAATGAGCGTCGAGACTGAGAACCCTCTACGAGAGCTCTTAAGAAGATGAATTCTGGCATTACGCAAACTGGAAATATTTTATTTCCTTTTTTAAATTAAATCCATCTATTGCATTTAAGGCCTTTACACACCGAACATGTAAAATTTGTGCAAATATTTATGCTGATGCTCTGTAATTATTATTCGGCTTCCCTAGATGTGTTCCCAACTCTGCCATCAAGAGTTCAAACTGCCTGACTGACATCTTGAAAGAGAATTGGTTGAACCCCAAATCTCCGATTATCAATTTTCTTGTTTAGAAACATCAACAGCAGCTCATCATTCAGGGGAAATATATTTCTTAGCATGTTCTTAAAAATCTGGTACCGGGAAGTGTTGTAAATAAGAGTCCAGGAGTTTATAAATAAGAGAGTGAGAAGATTTTCCAGCACTTTCTGAATCTGGGACAGCATCTTACTGTGTGATTTGGTGGCTCAGCATTCCCTATGCATTCTACTATCTGCTAATAAAATGTCGCCTCGGATCAAAACCAATGTTTAAATCCCACATTCCTGCTTCTTCAGCCTCAGCCGGCGAACAAGCACAATAAATTTCTTTGTTTTGTTGTTTGTTTGTTTTTTGTCTCTGGGGTTTGTGTGTCATGCAGTAACTGTCAGAGTGGACACACAGTGAAACCTGAGTACTTCAGCCACAGCTGGATATTAATTTTAACTTTTTGTTTGTTTGTTTTAAATATTAATACTTTAGAACAAGTCTAATTTTCTTGCTGATGTTTTTAAGTGAAACGGATGTTTTTTTTGGTATGTCTTCTTTAAATTGTCCTTTGCACTACACTCTTGGAAATACAAAACCTTCATCAGCTGATCAGATTGAGGCCTGTAATCCCAAAGGAACTACAGGTATGATGGAATTTCACAGCTTCCTGCTATAATCTTGCAGAATATGAGGACCTTAGACTGATGAACTGATAAAGACCCAGGGCGAACAGTGGGTG